>NC_054539.1:20199433-20391933 GCF_017654505.1 Polyodon spathula
ATAATCTGAAAAGTGCAACTGGTCCAGAATGCTGCTGCTGCAAGAATACTGACAAGCACAAAACAAACGGAACATATTACATCTGTCTCAGAAACTTTGCAATGGATACCTTTCAAATATCAGGTTACTTTTAAGATTCTTCTGCTGACCTTCAAGGCTGTCTGGGGAACCGGCCCTAAATATTTAATCGGACTTGCTGCATGCCTACATCCCGAGGCGTCAGCTGCGCTCCTCGTGCTCAAAACTGCTGGTTGTTCCCTTGACCAGGTGTGTCACTCTGGGAGGTTGGAGTTTCTCCACTAATACTCCTAAACTTTGGAACCTGTTGCCACTAGTTGTGAGAGGATCTCATTCGCTTGAGAAATGTAAAGCACTGCTAAAAAAACTATGGCTCTCAACTAATCGCAAATTAACTTCTGCAATTAACGCATTCATATTCTTGGAAAGCACGTTAAATCACTCCTGTCTTGTCCCTCTTAGCACACCGTAATTTATCTGCTGCAGCACCATTTTAGTGCATGCCAGGGCTGAATGAGTGCAGTGGTCATCGTCTGAATATACAATTGGTCACAGAATGACATTATATAGCAAAGCACTCAAACTAAAAGGACTTGTGAATGGGACTTTTTTTCTAAACTTTGATGGTTTTAGACAAAAAAGGGTTACTTGTATCTATTGTCAAAGTGAGTTCCAGCATCACAGAAGTGTATCTAGTCTGCTGTACCACCTGCGTGCTAAAATTGCTTTCCCTTCTCAAAATATACTCTAGTAGTTTTTCTGCTACAGACAACAACAATACAATAAACAAAACAGTTTAGACAGAGCACTCTTTAGAAATTCAGGATCGCTGCATACCCACAAATCAAACTACGTACGATACTGTAAGTATAACCAGTGCTACTGGATAGCTACCAACTGCACCCCGTTTATATTGTAGCTTTGTTTTATTCAATAACCACATTTATTTATTTTTACAATTATAGACAATATAACCAACTCAGTGAATGTTTTGCTTTATTTAGCCAATTTCAAATTAATATGAGAATCTAAAATTATTAGAGAACACTCAGATGTTCGTTACCCAGATACACGTCAGTCGCGTTTTAGCGCCCTGAATTAAGAATAAAATCAATCCCCATTATATATATATTAGATACTGTGATGTATTTTATTTATTTTTTTATCTGATCTTTTGTTGCTTTTGTGCATTTTCATTTGCAAGTGAACTGTGACATTAGGGCCTTATTGAGCACTACATTCTGAAATTTTGAATAATGTCTTGGGATACTGTTTTAATTCCGGAAACTTTTTTTTTTTTTTTTTTTTATTAAATCTATTGGTTTTGCTAAATTGCATTGCCTTTTATGTTTTACACAGTTCTGTGCATGGCTAACATTTAGATTTCATTTTGCTGTTAGGTTACTAATGGGAAAATTTACACTGCTACAATACGTATACATTTAAAAGTATGTACTGTATTACAGTTAACACGTTGTCTCTAGTTTTGGCAAGTGATACTTTCAGAATCTCATCGTTCTGAATTAAAATACAACTTCTGTTGAAAATATAGTATTGTACCAACAAAACCAATATAGTACATCTAAATGGAAGCCTACTTATACACAACTCTTTCAGATATGTATTTTTGATAATGTCTTTTTTTAATTCCCTGAAAAACGGACAAGGGTTGGAACGGGCCAAAATGAAATAATCAGATATGTGGAACACTCTGTCACTGATGTCAACATTTTATAGGGTTGGATATGTGAGTGCGGACTGTATTATAATTTAAATGGCAATGAAAAATATCAGTTTATGAGTAAAGGAAACCAATTACTGTAAATGCAGTAAGGTGAGTAACAAACTAACTCCATTGGGATTTAGCAGTTGGTTCAAACAATTTAACCACAATGCTGGATTGTAAATGAATATAAAACTATAAAGATAATCCAGAAAGAAAAAAGGGTTTTTTATACTGGGTTGTTTTTTGGATGATGATGATGATAACAACAAAACAAACTTAAATGAAATGGATGCAGTAACTATCAATTAAATGTGCAATTAAAGAAAATAAATCTCAGTTAAATCTCAAGATTAATTGCGATTTATTTTTTTTAATCTCTTGACAGCCCTGCTAAAAACACATTAGTTTTTCCTTGCTTTTGGTAATAGGGAGATTTATTTTGTTTTTTTTTTATTAATGTAAATTGTTTTGTAATGTTTATAGTCATGTTTTTATTTTAGTTGTGAGATTGTACTTTAATTTTTTTTTTTTTTTTTCCTGTAAATCACATTGCCATGAAAGGCGCTACATAAAAATACATTGATTGATTGACTGAAATATTGTAACCTGGCCAAAACAATAGAAAATACATTCCAACAATGTGGAATTGTTACACTACTCAGAATATTGTATTCATGTTATTTGTTAGAATTAAACAAATGCAGAATACTCAGGTTGCTATTTGAGGTGTTATTTTATTCTACAGCAAAAACGATGGTACTAAGTTGTGTTCTTCGCTGCTAATGTGGTACTGTAGCTTTAATTGGAAGACCGACTAGTACTGATGTTGCTGCTGATGTTGTGTTTGGGTCATTCGCAAGACAACCCCACCCTGAACATGAAAACATTTGACTAAAAATCTGAATTAACCCTTTTAAAAAAAATGTTGGGGTCCTAACATATACACAAAGAGACAGACAGACAAAAACATTACCTATAACAACAAGGTTCAGCAGAAGCTTTCCTCCTTGTCTTTTCTCCAGTTCTGCTTTGATGTTGATCTGCTGCTTGGCTTTGCTGGACATTCTGACAGGGGTTGGCACAGTTGGAGACTCCTCGGAGAGGTTCTGGCTGGGGGGAGGTGAAAATGCAACTTTGGACGGAGCATCTGGGAGTACTGGTGGGGGAACTGCTTCAGGAACTTGACCCCTGCGGGAAGCACTGCCCAGTACCCCATTCTCTTCAGTACTGGAATATACAAACGAAAAAAATATATAAATAAATGTTATACCATATCCGACAACATGTATTTAAAAACATGATTTAAATTGTAACTGCCACAGGGAAACAATACTGAACATATAAAAATTGTTGAACATATAGAAAGGCAAAGACTTATCTGAAGTGTTTACATAAAAGTGCAATAAACTATTCAGAAGGTTAATTTCATGACTCAGAAATGTTTGTTTGTTACTACTCAGGTAATACTAAGAATTTTATTTTCTGGTCACAAAAAACAAACATGCATATTTCATTTTGGTGTAAAGATCTTGATAAATCTGTCCCAGTCTATCAACATCTATAACATCTACAAAGAAGAGAGTGAACAATTCTTATATTGGAAATCATACATAACAGGTTGTGAAACAATATAAGTTAATAGAGTATCAAATATTCAATTATTATTTTGCGAGAACGTTTACAAAAAACAAATGCATAGAAGTCTGTTTCTAAATTTCTTTAGCTCACTACATTATAAATAAAATTTATATATAGATTAGATGTTCGTCTATATATATATATATATATATATATATATATATATATATATATATATATATATATATATATATATATATATATATATCCCTTATATAATATATGATAATGACATTTTGCATGTATGTTATTCCATGAAAATAAAGTATGACTGTAAAAATAACACTTAACTAATTATTTATCCTAGGGAATGCCTTCTGTAGTTACTTGGTGCTGTAAAACGTGCATACAGAAAGGTGGTTTATTACTGATCTTTTCTAGTTTTGCTTCAACAATATAAATTATCAGTGCCTCCTAAGCAAGTAAAAGCTTAGGAAAAAAAGTACATTGCAGAAAAGCAACCAGATCAATGCTTTGTCACTGCCAGTGATTTACTTCCTTGCAGCCTTTATATAGATGACATTTGAGGCCCCAAAGACCAAAGTATCTTAAAGAAAAAAAAAAAGGTTAAACTTGTTATCCACTGCTTCCCACACCACTTGAGCAAGAACAAAAGTGAAAACAGTACACAAACCTTTTTTTTAGCCCTTTGCACGCTAGTTTGACCAAAAAATAGATATCAAGCTACTGGGGGAAAAAATGGCCCTACCATATTGAATTAATACCTTTAAACAGGGTTCAAATACTTCTCGTTTTCCAAACTCCACCCATAAAAGCTAATGTTTTTAATTTGCTTAGCTAATATGACTCTTTTTGACAAGTACTTTACTGGACCTTAGTAGATGCTTAAATTGGTCCAATTAACTAATTTAGAGTATGGTTAGAACAAAAACCAGGAGGGACACCAGCCCTCCATGACCTGAGTTGTGCACCACTACCCTGCTAAAAAAAAGTATTAAAATATATAACAATTTCTCCAGCTGCTAATCTGTAGTGTAACCTCTTGCTAACCAAAGAAAATCGAGGCAACTATTTTAACTCTAGTTATACTTGACTAGTATATGTAGCTCAAGTTCAACTGGGTACAAATTCAGTTAAAACAGTCTGTGGGAAAACAGCTTAAACCACAATTTCTTCCTTTTCCTTCCACCAAGGTGCAGTAGCTGGTTATTAATTTACAATCTGGATAGAGCAGTAGAATTGATAAGATTAACCTGATGAAACAAAGGAAATAATACATCTGGTGTTACATTTCTGCACACAAGTTTTTCAGCTGTACTAATTCACCAGGTTTGGTTATTAGATTTACAATTACAAATGTAAAAAGATTTATATAGGACTGAAAGAAACTACACTTTACAGAGCAGATGATAACCAAACATCATGACATCTGAGACAGCCACTTTCTTTCGTATCAGTATTTTAAAATCAAAGTTTTTGGTTAAACCTCAAATATACATGTGTTTAAGTTTATATATTAAGTTTGCTTGATCAATCCAAGCACATTACCTATTTAAAATGTCCTATACAGCCTACATTCATAAAATGTGATTTCCAATCTCCGATATCCAACAAGCTATTAAGATTGTGCCTTATAATACTCGGGAGGAGAAACCTGGAATGATAATCATGTTCTGTAGAAGGTGGCAATGGGAGGTCAGCAGGACACCACCTTACTTATTAAACATTGACCAAGCTCAAGTGAACCTGCAATGTGGACACGGTAACTGCTGGTAAGTGCTTACCTCCAAGCACTGCCTAAACTGGCATAAGAGCTTCAAAAATATAAAATAAACCTACCCTTACTGTAGAACGCCATCAATGAAGATAATCAAACCAACCTTCTTGCGTTAACTCGTCACACTGCTTAAATATAAATATACTACAGAAAGTTTCATTTGTATTATTTCTTGACTTTTACTTTTTTCAAACTTATTTGTGTAGTAATTCACCAGGCTTTTATCAGCATCTAGTTTGTTTGTGCAATGCACCGGCAGGGAAATGTGTGCAGGAAAAAAAAAACAAAACAAAAAAAACTCGCCCTTTGCAAGAAATGTCTCTTTCTGTCACAGCTGATGTGAGGCAGTGATATGCAATGTAACAAAAGAATCATATCGACGTAGCATCACCTGTTTTATACAGAATATTCTTTCTCCTATCTCTTACTGAAATTCACTCCTATTGCAGGTACTTTTTTTTTTTTTTTTTTTTTTTTTTTTTTTAAATATACGTATATATTTACATATCAGTGAGTAAAAATGTTTTTGGTATATTAATGCAGACAGTCTATACTTTACCGGGACCTGGAAATGCATCAGATACTGTGTCGCCAAAAGAAATAATATAATCATGTATAATAATGTAGATGTGTGCTATTGGCACCCTTGATAAAGATGAACAAAAAAGGCTGTATGTGTGCTTGGGGTCATTGTCTTGCTGGAAGATCCACTTGTGGCCAAGTTTCAGCCTCCTGGCAGAGGCAACCAGGTTTTTGGCTAAAATGTCCTGGTACTTGGTAGAGTTCATGATGCCGCTGAACTTAACAAGGGGCCCAGAATTAGTGGAAGCAAAACAGCCCCATAACATCAAAGATCCACCACCATATTTTACAGTAGGTATGAGGTTCTTTTCTGCATAAGCATCCTTCTTTCAACACCAAACCCACCGCTGGTTTGCATGGCCAAATAGCTCTATTTTTGTCTCATCTGACCATAGCACCAGGTTCCAATCCAACTGCCAATGCTGTTTAGCAAACTCCAGGTGCTTACATTTGTTGGTTGCTCAATAAATGCTTTTAACCAAGCATTACTACAATTACTTGCAACCAAGTAATTCTCCAACTGTGGCCCTTGGATTCTTCTTTGCCTTCCGAACCGTCTTCCTCACTGTGCGTGGGGGCACGATGCACTTGCGTCCTGTACTAGGAAGATTTACTACTGTTCCACTGCCTGATTATATATATATATAGCCACACACATAGACATAATGTTATTTACACTTTAAATAGTGAGCATATAGGTTTGTTGATTGTCTGAGTAGTATTGTTCCTTGGGATAACAACATACTGAGCTGAAGTCATGTGATTTCATAAAAACGCCAGGTGCTCAGTGTTTGGTATTTCAATTGATTTAGAACTGCCAAAATCAGTTGATTAAGAATCTGTACAAATAGCCATTTGAAAAGACATGATTTTAATTAAAGCAAGAAGAGAGAACGATACGACCATGCCCCGCTTGAGTAATGAAGATTGCCTGGTTGAAGGCGGTCTGTCTGTGAGAGAATTTGCCCCCCTACAATGAGATGTTCTGCTTCAACAATCAGCAGACGAGTCCAGAGAAACCAGGAAACCGGTTCTGTGAGGAAAGGCCATGTCCTGGAAGGCAGAGGGTTACCTCACCGGCTCAGGACCGTCACATCCGACTGATCCAGGAAGAAATAACCTGTGCATCAACAGAATGACGGTAGCTCGCTGTCTGCATGAAAATGATTTACATGCTCGGAAGCCGTTCTGGGATAACATGTTCACAGCTGAGAGAAGAAATCGCAGCGAGAGTGGTGGAGTTGTTTTATTCACTGATGTTTGCCGTTTTGCCCTTGACAGACCTGACAGAAGACAAAATGTGTGGAAATGCTACAGTGAGTGTTCTGCTGACTGTTGTGTTCAAGCCAACTAGTGTGATGATGTGGGGAGGAATCTCCTTTAACACAAGAATGCCTTTGGTGCAGACTGAGGGCAACCTTACTGTTCAGCAATACATTGACGAAGTCCCTGAGGGAACAGTTTTTCCATTTCTGCAAGCCAATCGAGAAGTGTCAATTTTCCAGCAGGAAAATGGAAGACCAAGCAGTGCTAGGAATACAATTGCAAGACTTATAGAAAACAATGTCGAGATCTTGCCGTGGCCAACTTTTTCTACTGTCCAATAGTACAGCTGTGGGACCAAATCGCCAGTGCCACCCACAGGAGACAACCGCTACCAGCCAATCTTTACCAGTTGGCTGCAGCTGCACAGGAAGAGTGGCGGAACATCCCACAGCAGTCTATCCAGAGGCTGCTCAGGTCTATGTTGCCAGGACTGTGTTAATACACAGGGAGGACATACCCAATGCTAAGTTTGTAATGTTTTAATTTTGACAGTGTGTCATGTTTGATCTGTATTTTTGTTCATATTTTCTAAATCCATTAGACCCGAGTGCTGCGTGTATATATATATATATATATATATATATATATATATATATATATATATATATATATATATATATATATATATATATATATATATATATATATATACACTTATTATGTGTACATCCTGTGTTATACAGTTCCAAAAGACAAAACATTTAATTTGTATTCAATAATTTGTTTTAAGTTTTGTTTGTTGAAATGAAATGTACATTTCCATTTATTGTGAATTTCTGCATTGAAAGTGGCACCTCATAAATAGAGGGCAGAGTACAAGTTGGTAAAGTGTTTTTCTGGGCTGAGTTTCTTGAAATTAAGGAAGGAAATGATGCAGCTGCAATGGAGGCTGGATTCGCATTAGAGCAGAGTTTAAGTTAGTATAAAATTGAACTTTGCGGTTTTGTTTTGCAATGTTGTCCAGTAGATTAGCATACTTTCAGATCTCTGTTTGGTTACACATATTTCCATTGATGCCAGCCCAGCTTCTGAAAATGGATGTACCGCTGTACTTCTCAAGCAGCGTTGCAAGAGGCTTTGTTGCTTAGTTTAGGCATCATGTCACCGAGGAAATGTATTCCCATCGGTTCACGGGAGTACCAGTAGGGTCTAGTGTTCAGGACTTGCTGAGGAGCACTGAGTGGGTGCAGGTAACAGGCTGTTACATCAGGAGGGCATTTTGACAAAAGCTCTGCACCGGACAACTAGGGTCTCCGTACTAAAAAAATTAAGACTTAATTCTGGTCGCCAGTTGAACTTCTTGCACTGGCATAAAATTCTCTCAGAACGTTGTTGGGGTTTTCTGGAAACGTATTTCCTTAAAATGAATGTCCATATTTTTTTATTTAAGACAGTCTTTAAATATATTAAAATCCAATGTTTTCTTTTATTTCATTTAGCTGTGCCTCATGTAATCTTGTGTGGATTACTGTCTTCACTAGGAACCTTGGTGCTGTATCAATTCTCTAGAGTTTCATCCCCAAATAAATAAAAAGGGTGGAATGTCATTCAGTTTGTTGCAGTGGTCTTATAGCTAATCAATAAAATGGCAGCTTGTCATGGAATTTTGTCACGGAATTGTTACAGTGTTGTGCGTATTAGTTGCGAACCGTGCACATACGCTATATATACACACACACTACTTCCCTGGTACCGCTTTCATTTTAAGTTACACTTGTTTTCCATAACAGCAGCAAGTATAATATTGTAATACAATAGTGCTGTCTACAGGGCAGAATCTCATCTACAACATAAGTGCTGGCCAAATACCCAAAACATGTGGCGCTCGCTGTCAGTGTTAAAAGTCTCACAGGACCACCTCAAACAGTGAAACTGCTCAACCAGTTTGGCCATTCCATCTCTTACAAAAGAATTATTGGAAGTAGAAACATCCATGGCTCAAAAGCAGTTTGCGCTTGAAGAAAAATTAGTATTTCTCCCTAGCAATGTTCAGCAAGGGGTCTTTGCAACAACGTGTGGGGACAGCAATGACATTCTTGAGGAAACTTTCAGCAGCAGGAACACCACACCACACTAATGGCATCATAATCCAAAGAGAGGTAGAAATGTACGCTTTCAAGTCCTTCAGAACCACAGACATGGCACAAGCAACGTTCACTATCCCATTACTCCAGTGGATTGCGGCCTTACAGAGCTAGTAGTAAAGGAGATCCACCTGTTTGCACATCTGGCATGCATGCACTGGAAAAACCTCCTCACGCTGAGTCATACAGTCAATCACTGGATTTTGCATGGTTTCTGCTTCATCTGGGTAATAGTGATTCCATTTGACAAAACTATGACAGAACTGCTATTGATAAAACTATGATTAAGACTGGTTCAAATTCATGAACAAGATGTGGAAATTATGACGCTATTTTAATAATTAGTCATTTAGCAGACACTTTTATCCAAAACGACTTACAAAGACTAGGGGGTGAACTATGTCACAACAACTGCTGTTGCAGTCACTTGCAACAGGACCTCTGTTTTACGTCTCACCCGAAAATTACAAATTACACCGGACCATGCTGGACATGGCTGGACGGTGGTTGAAGGGGATCTCACTTTTAATTAGATGGATAATTTGCCTGCTCCAAATGCCTTAATGGAGCTTGTCAACTGTGGCTATTCAGGGAAATGTAATGGAGTCTGTTGCTCCTGCATCACCAACAAGCTGGCCTGTACAGAACTCTGCAAGTGTGGACAGAGCTGTGAAAACTCTACACCACCACCCACTCACAAACACTCACTCTCTCTCACACACACTTGTATAAAAAGAAGATTTACAGTTCAGCGTTCATTTAGAACTAGAGGACAACAGTCCTTTCATCGATTGTGACTCCTTTATTTATTTTGACCTTGCAGCTGCCGTAAAAGGATCAGACTGTTTTAATCAATCATTATTAACTGCTTTATTAATAGAAGTACACATTCTTTGTTTAAAATCAGAGCTTGATCCCAGCGTCCTGCTTTTATCATCTTTACTTACCAGCTGACTACAGTATTTAACCATGAATGCAATTCATACAGTACTAAAAAAAACCTAAAATCAAGAGAAGTAGTATTATTATTTTTATAAACATGATAAATAACATTTGTCTAAGTAAACTGATATTGTAGAAGTTAGCACTGTGTAGCTTGGTAAAACTGAATCCATCATTGAAAATGTACTTAAAAAAAGAAACTTATTTTCAGACACGAAAAGTAAATTCAGAATATACTGTTGCCAAACCAAAGAGACACAAACTCAGCTTGGCAACAGGCAAACATTTCATAGACATGTTAGGAAAAAAAACAAAAAAACTGATAGGGGGTATAACCTGAACATTTCTGGTCTTGGCACATAGACTATGCTATTTTAATAAGATTTAAGTAGCAATCTCTTTAAAAAGAAGCCCGGGGAATCCCCAGCCCCGAACAGTTCACTGAACAGTTCTTTACTATAAAGGAGTGGTTTATAGAAATGTCTTTCTATTTTCACCAGAACATTTACAGGGTTAATGCTGCTTCCTGTGTGTGCAAATTAAACCAAAACACAAAAAATGGGCAAGGATCTCATTGCACAGACTACTCTAGAAAGAGAAAGGTTAAACTTTGGAAAAGTGCAAAATTCACATTCCATATTGCTTTCTTAAGAAGCATGGACATTTCTTTAAAAATAACTGTGGTCACAAAATGACATGTGCTATGTAAAAGTTCTGTAGGTATCCTTTTCTTTTGCAGTAGCTTCTGCTTTCCTTATGGAAAGCATTTATAAAGCAATGAGATAAAAAAAAATGGTTATAGGTTAGGACTGGAAGTATAACATAAATATAAAAAGGGAAACATGTTTACCTTGGAACATCAAATCCCATTGTCTGCTTTTTTCCAGACACAGTCATTCTGGCAACTTTAGGCACGATTTCTGAGTCAATTTCAGTCACCGGTGGATCTCTTGATCTTCCTATAAAATAAGTCACAAACACTATCACTGAATTATCCAATAAAAATACTTTTGGGAGGAATAGATTGTTTGATCAAATGCTTCAAAATTGGGATGCAAGAATCAACGTTTTTGGTCCACACACAAATGTCCCCGAATCCAATCTACCATAAAAAGTAAGCAGCAGGTTTTGAGCAGTTGAAACCGTTCTGTTGAGATAAATGGTAAGAGACCTCTCCAGCATTAGACATGCTAAGAAGAATCTAAAATAAATAAATGTTGGAAAAAATGTTAACAAAAAATATATTGCTGTTGCAAGTTTTATCAATGAAAGTTAATAATTATTTTAACATGGAGACAATAAATAGCTAATTATCTGAAACATCAAGGCATCAATACACATGGGCATCTACAGTAAGATTTTCCCCTTAGAAACAGCTGCAAGATACACTTCTCCTTACACTTGTCATCACAGATACATATCAAGAAGCTTCAAAAGCCGCCTTTGCAAACTGCTTTGCAGAACCATCAAGTCATAATGGCACCTTGACTCATAGTTTGTGAAAAGGTGTTGCTATCTGATCCACAAGGTAGTCTACAGAGGAAGGGGTTAAATTTGCAACATGTACCGACTGTTACTCTTAATGCTGCAATATACAAAAAAAGAACAATAATTGGTATAGAAGATTGAGAAAAAACAATTAACTATAAAGATAGCAGACATTTTGACTTGCCTGCAAAAACATGCAATGAGTCTATGAAATGACTAATTCTTTCCTTTTTTAGCTACACAATTTTTATTTTTAAATTGTGTGCAGTTATTTTACCCCTGATTTTCTCCCCAATTTGGAAGGTCCAATAATTTCTTCTCCTCACTGCAGCAATTCCCCACTCTGCCCAGGAGATCCGAAGGTTCATTGAGCATCCTATCATATTATCCCATTTTATTAAAATTGTTTAAGCAGTTGTAACTTACAGTATGTGTACATAAAGATGGATAAACAGACAGCTATTATCCCCAGATTCTGATACTCCACCATATCCTTGTCACCTGGGATATGCATCTCTAGTATACAGTGTAAATACTGTGGTCAGCAGAATGGTTAGAGAGGACTTCTCACCCTAGTGCTTTTCAGATATAAAGCTGTAACTACCAACATAACTACCAACATTTAAATAAAAACAGTTTGAATAGTGCTAGTGGAACTGCTTAGTCAAAAAGTCAAGAAAAATGCCCAAAGAAATTACTTGTGTTTTGACTCCATTTGCCAATGCATGACTCAGGTACTCAAAGCTTGCTTCAAACACCTTCAAATACTGAGGATAGCAAACTGCTCTACATTGCATTACAATCTTCACATTGACACAAAGGAAATGACTCAGAACCCCTGAGAAACCTAAACCAATATTTAACCATGAAAGTTAAAGAATTGTGATGAATCACTCCATATGGGCTTCCATTTTAAAAAAATAGTATCACAAACAATGGATTATATAATGCTGGCTGAATTAAATATCCTCACTTGACATTGTTAGCAATAATTGTATTATATGGTGCGAGGGAAGAATTGGTTAAAAAAAAAAAAATAGCTTCCAAAAAAGTTGAAAGACCAAGCACTGCATGAACCATATCAACCATATGTCACTGCAAAAACATGTTAGCATGAGCATTTTAAACATAACAGTAAACAACTTGCATTTCTGACTGTACCCAATGAAATACTTTTTTTTTTTTTTTCAGAGTTTTACTTAATATAAGTTTTACTAAAAAACAAGTGTACTGGTAAGAAAACAAAACTTATATTCTTAGTTGTGTGTGCGTGCGTGTGTGTATGTGTTTGTTTGTCAGCCTTGGGAAATTCCAGGGAACAAAAAGAAAAGTGACATCAATTTAAGGGAGTTTCCATGGGGAGGTTCTGGGGAAAGGGACCTTGGAGTATACAGCTGTAAGACACAACATTTGAGCAATAGGAGTCATACAAAAATAAGTGCACCTTTTAAATTAGGTAAAAGATACATACATGTTGGTATATATTTGCTATCATAATAACTGGGTGGGAGATGTGCTCTTTTTACAGCAAACAAAACCAAAAAAAAAAAGGGTTCTGAATAGTCTGGTGAAACATTCAATGCGGTACCTGTTTTTTTTCATTTCAGAAGCCCATGTTTGAGATTAAATGTAGAATACATAGCTACAAAGTAATTCTGCATGAGTAGTGAATGGTATTGCTTTTTAATTATAATTTTTTTTTATACAACCACAACAACCAATAGTAAATCAAACAAGTTTCTTTTTTTTTTTTTTTTTTTAAACAAAGTTTTACTTGACTTGTAGGATTTATAAGCGATAGAGTCCGTCGATGCGGGCTCTACCGTGTGGTAGATGATGGGAATTGGAGTTATGTGCCCTGAGCGGTAGGCAAGGGCGCTAACAAAGGTCAAGGTCATCTACCACATGGTAGAGCACGTATCGAGAGGGCTCTATCGCTATTAGAAAACAATGTATTTCTTTATTTTCTCTTTAAAAAGAAAAACCTTTAAAACCTATATTTACCTTGAACTTCTGATATTTCGCCGGGTAACCATCCGCTGAGGAAAATAGTCCCCAACATAATTAGAATAGAAAAACGACACACACATAGAGAAAACAGTTTATTATTATTATTATGATATTGCCAGATAAATTAACTGTAGGATTGTTGAATACTATATTGTTGTGTAGTACAGAGTCAGACTCAAAACCTCTTGTTGGAGGCGGAGCGTCAGTCAAGTTGGCAGGGAGCGGATTGGCTGGTGTGGGAAGAACTGAAAGCCGTTTGACTGGCTGGTTTTGAGACAGGGAGCTGTTTGGGTCCAGCTTGTAACATAATTGTTGACAAAGCATGTCTTTCTTGTGGTTTGCTGTCCAGCAGCTGCGAATTGAGCCTTCTTTACGGTGTCCTGTCACAGACATGATTTTCCTCGTCTCTAGACCAGCGTCAGAAAGTATCAATGTTTATGTAGCTTTTTATGTTATAAGATTAGTTGTAGATTAGAATGTTAAGAGAAAAAGCTGGTATTTATGTGCGGACTGATTAAAAATTTAATTCACAGTTAAGCAGTTCAACGTTCCAGCAGGCATCTATGCAAAATAGAAGCCCTCTAGATCTGGAAGCTGATTGGCTGTTCACACGCAATCGTTTTCTAATCCTAAACTTTCAACTGGTCATCCAATCTGTATTAAGTTATAGATTAGCCGAGATCAAACTGCCATGAAAAACTTCTGCTAAAGAATGACAATTTTATGAGTGTATATCAAGATATACAGCAACATTCGGACAAACAAATAGACGAGCAACTACCCTATATCCCTTTTAGCAAGAACTAGCATTTATTCAAAATGATTCTAAACTAACAACCATTTGTAGGAATCATTCAATTCATTAAAAGCTGCTGATACAATCTGTGAGAGGCAATCTAGTAGGCAAAGAAACCAATGTCTTTTTTTCAGCAATTGGCAAAGTGATGTTATCTTTCATAGATGAAAAGATGTTCCTTTTATATAATTGAGGGAATGAATCATATCATGCGAATTAAAGCAAATTCCATTGTAAGCAAATTCCATCATCTTCCAGAACACTAATATTTTAAACTCTGTGTACCTGTCATGGGACAGGCTGGTCCGAATCCATCAAACCACCAAGTTGATTGGAATCTTATACATCTCCACTGGCACATCTGACCGTGAGGGGTCACTACGGTACAGGTATGGATGGTTCTCCACTGGCTATTTATCGAGTCGAGCAAGAACCAAACCGTGAAACTCCAGCCTCAGAATCCATCTACATCTACAAAAGATTTAGAAGTGAGTAGTTTTTTTAGATTTATGATTATACTGTATTTACAGTATAATCGTAAATCTCGAAAAACTACTCACTTCTAAATCTTTTGTAGTCATTTTTGTATTTAGTATAAATACATGTAAATTTGGATTCATATGTTGTTTTTTTCTGACTTTATGTGAACGAAAAGACACACATTTGCCTGTTTTCCCATTGGAAATAGTGATATTTTGAAATATCACTGTCCTGGTCACAAAAGCAAAGTTTGTGGGGAATAATAGCCATTTTCTATACTTTTGAGGCATAAGCAATTAGGAAATAACACTTACTACCCAGGAACAAAAATTGTGTTACATAGTGTTATCGATGTTGCAGCCTCAAAAAAAAATCAACCAGGTTAGTTCTCCCTTTCCTAAAACCATGTTGACGGTCTCCCAGGATACTGTTACATATAGGAATTTTCCATTTGGATCTTATAGTTTCCATAAGTTTGCATATAATAGGTCTGTAGTTACCTGGTTCGGTTTTGTCTCCCTTTTTGTGGATCGGTATTACATTTGCAATTTTCTAGTCTGTCGGTATAACCCCTGTGTCAAGAGACTGTTGCATGATCTTGGTTATCGGTTTGTAAATAACTTCTTTCATTTCTTTGAGTACTACTGGGAGGATCTCGTCCGGCCCAGGGGATTTGTTTATTTTAAGAGCCCCTAGTCCCTTTAACACTTCTGCCTCGGTTATGCTAAAGTTATTTAAAACTGGACAGGAACTGGATGACATGTGGGGCATGTTGTCCATATCCTCCTTTGTAAAACTTGTGAAAAGTAATCATTTAATATATTTGCTATTTTTTTTCCTTCATCTACGATTTTTCCATTTGTATCTCTTAGACATTTAACCTCCTCTTTGAATGTTCTCTTGCTGTTGTAATATTGGAAAAACATTTTGGAATTGGTGTAAGCCCCCTTAGCAATGTTCATTTCTATTTCTCTCTTGGCCTTTCTAACTTCCTTTTTGACTTGCGTTTGCAGTTCCGTGTACTCTTTCTGTGTACTTTGTTTTTGGTCCCTTTTAAACGCTCTGTAAAGTGCCTTTTTTTGCTGAATATTTTTTTTAATTGATCTATTAAACCATTTTGCCAATTTAGTTTTACATTTAGATTTGTCTACTTTAGGGATATTATTGTTTTGTGCCTCTAGTACTACATTTCTGAAGAACAGCCATCCTTTTTCTGTGGATGTTTTCTCTATTTTACTCCAATCTACTTCTGTTAGTCTCTGTTTCATACCTTCATAGTTTGCGTTTCTAAAATTGTAAACTTTAGCTTTAGACATTACTTTAGGGGTTTTAAAAAGCACTTCAAATGAGACCATGTTGTGGTCTGAGTTTACTAGTGGTTCTCTGACCTCTGTTTTAGTTATTCTGTCTTTGTTATTTGAAAAGACTAAATCAAGGCATGCCTCCCCTCTAGTCGGTGCCTTGACAAATTGTGTTAAGAAGCAGTCATTTGTCATTTCCACCATTTCAATTTCATCCGTCGTGCTACCCGCCGGGTTTTCCCACTTTATATGGTGGAAGTTGAAATCCCCCATTAGCATGGCTTCTTTTTTGCTACACGCATTTTTAATGTCATTGTATAACAGATTATTTTTCTCACCGTCTGAATCTGGTGGTCTATAGCATGCTCCTATTATTACGCCCTTTGAATTTTTGTCCGTTATTCTGACCCATATTGATCCAGCTTTATTTTCTTTGTCCAGGTTTAACACCTGGGCTTCAAGACTGTTTCTTACATATAGCGTTACCCCTCCACCTCTTCTGTCCTGCTTGTCTTTCCTATACAGTGTATACCCACAAATATTATATTCATCCTCATCACTCTCAGACAACCAAGTTTCTGTAACACCTATCACATCATAGTTAATTGTTCGTGCAGTAGGTTCAAGTTCTAAAATTTTGTTTCTCATACTTCTAGCATTTAGAAGTATGAGAATTACATTTAAATTTAATGGTTGTCTTACCTGAGTTGTTGTCCTTGTTTTGATGCATTCTCCCGTCTGTTTTTTTGTTGATTTCTCCCCCCTTCCTTTCTAGTTTAAATGCTTCTGAACCTGCCTGATGATCTTTTCTCCAAGTAGACTGGTTCCCTTTTTATTTAAGTGCAGTCAGTCCCATCTATACAGATAGTCCTTGTTGTAGAATGTGGTCCAATGATCAAGATAGGTGAAGCCTTCCCGTGTGCACCACGTCTTCAGCCATGCATTTAGATTAATTATTTCCAGCTGTCCATATGGTCCTTTGCAAGTTGCTGGCAGCATCCCAAAAAATATCACAGTTTTGGTCTTGTCTTTTAATTTCCTTCCTAGCTCTCTGAATTTGTTTTGCAGGGATTTTGGTCTGTCTTCCAATGTTGTTTGTACCGATGTGGATGACTACTACCGGGTCATCTCCTGTTCGCTCTAGGAGCCTGTCCACGTTCTCAGTGATGTGCGTGACAGAAGCTCCTGGAAGGCAGCACACTTGTAGTAAGGGGGTCCAAACTGCGAATTGAACTTGCTGTGTTTCTCAGTATGGAGTCCCCAACAATCATGACCTCCCTTCTTTTTGCTGTCTGGTCACCACTGTTAATAGGGTCCTGGATGTTGTTTTCTGATTAAAGCAATTAAAGATGTAATTTCTCCTTACTGCTTCTAAACCGCTCTGCACTTTTCCACATCTGTACTTCTCCCACGCTGTCGCTTCCACTCGCTGTCGCTGGGAAGACTGCCTCGTTTATAGCTGCGTTGTTCTGCTGTGCTGTTGGCTCCTCCCCTTTCCCGTGTCTCAGAAAGGCGCTGAATTTGAATCAACTGCTCCAAGTTTCAGCTTGTTATCAGAAAAAACATACGCAGCTGTTTGACTGAGCTGCAGTGTTTTCCCAATGTCCTGTGTTTTCTGATTAAAGCAATTAAAGATGTAATTTCTCCTTACTGCTTCTAAACTGCTCTGCACTTTTCCACACCTGTACTTCTCCCATGCTGTCGCATTCCACTCGAAACAACCATTGACAACAGGGAGTTCTATTAAGCTGTCCATTCAGAGACGAGGAATGCAGTTACGTGGAGCGGAGTTGTGGAAGCTCGCTAACGCTTCACTTCCCAAACTGTGTGTGGATGAGAGGAGTCGATGCTTGAAAGCTGTTGCATTTAAAACGTGAGTTAAAGAAAAAAAAACATTTACTTAATCAGTTTACTTAAAATAATATATTTTTCCCCATCAGTTATAGCCTTATATAAATACTGTTGTGCAGTCAAGTGTTTGGGTTTTCTACTGTTGAATCCCTAGGGCAGTCTGACACTGTCAATCCAGTTGTTTGAACTGTCGAAGGAGGAGGTGGAGCTAGACAACGACTTGGATAATGACCACTAAACCATTTCTGCTGGCACTCGCATGAGATCCTAATGATAACAGTTATGTGAATCCCTGATAATATGGATTGATCTAAAATCAACACAGTCAGCAACAGTATGTTTATTTCACCTACAGGAAGCAAGAGAAAGGCAGAGGTGTGTAGAATACAGCTCAAACAAGACAATACATCAGCAACTGGTTATTTAACCTTTGATAGGATTTTAACTAAAAAGGTCTACAAGCTCAGAGACAAACACCACACCTTAAAACCACAAGACAAACCCAATGCCCAGGTTGGGCTTGTGGTCAGACTTGTAAAAGATACGGTTCATGCTGGGGGAAATAGAATACCGCAAGTAATTACAGTTCCGCTACACCTCAAGTGCAGAAAGCAAGGACAAACTCAGTTCATGTTACTGTCTTTCCTGTTTTTGATTATAATTAGATCTTTTTTTAATCCAAAAAGAAAAAGACAATGCTTTTTATTGTTAAACTATAGAAATGGCTAACTTGAAAGGATATTAAAAAATATATATTTTTGGTCTTGTCACCCTTTCTAGAAGAGACAATCCCACTCATTTCAACAATATTTTTTACAAATCTTTAAGAAAACAACCCTCCAAAAAATCAAAACAGTCTTGGTATTTCCACAGCTCAAAAACTACACCCACAAAGATAGCCCACAGGGAGACAAAGTGGTTGTCTACACTTCCGCAGCAGCACTGACCGAAAATCAAACTGTTGCAATAGTAAAAGTAGCCAACTTGCACACAACGCTTTCAAAAGTTAAAACTGCAATACCACGCTCGAT
Organism: Polyodon spathula; assembly: GCF_017654505.1. Taxonomy (NCBI): domain Eukaryota; kingdom Metazoa; phylum Chordata; class Actinopteri; order Acipenseriformes; family Polyodontidae; genus Polyodon; species Polyodon spathula. The sequence goes on from NC_054539.1 coordinate 20,218,445, forward strand.
TTAACTGAACACTTTTCTCTGTGAAAGCACATAAAACAGACACAGACTGACTGAACTACTGGTAAGTGCAGAAATTTGCATTGCAAATGGATGCCTTCTCTGACTGGGCTGTAAATGATCTGTCCCTCAAATGTTCAGACCGATTCAACTACATTGGAACACTAGCTATTTACAATAGTCCTATCCTACCCTAACATTTATCATACAAATCCTTAAAGCGCATTTTAGGCTTAACAAAATCAACTTCACAGGACCTTTTAAACCAAACATAACATACTGTAAATGGAAAGACAGCCAGTGTACAGTATGCATAAGATGTATTATACAGTATATTCTATGAAATCACCTCTTGAGTTGAAATGTTATTTTAACATTAAGTTAATAAGAGGACTGCTGAGCATAGAACAAGAAACATATTTTAACAAAAACCACCGACTTCTAATTTAAGAAGCAATTGCTGGAGTCCGGTTATAAAATCTTGACTGCATACCTGGACTACTAACTTAGAAAAAAGAAATAAAAAAAAGGTGATTTCCTAGCTAACAAACCACAAGCGGGGATTTCCAAGGTAAACATATTTTTGCTCAACTTAATGACTGCTAGTTTCACTTTTTTACATGTACCAAACAAAAGCTCTTTCATAAAAAACATCAAACTACTAAGTTTCTAAAGTACTGATCTGGTGCAGTGTATTGACATCACCATGCACTGTCATCTGGAAATTAGGGTCAGATTAATTAGGCAGTTTACTGTTAAACTAGTCAGTGGTGATTTTAGGAACAAAAATAAAGCTTCCCGGTAGCATTGTGCAAGGGGATGGACAAAACGGCAAAATGGTAAAAGCAGTCAAATAAATGTGGAAAATGGAGTAGCCTAATTGATGCAAACGGAGGTTAAAACGAACGTGAACCGGTACAAATGATTTAAAAAAATAGAAAACTTTTAAAAAGATAACTTAACAGCGTATAGTGTCTCTCAATAAGTTAAAACAATGTGGCAGTAAAAAGCTTATCACCTGTAATGGAACTTGATGCGTCAAACAGACTAACAAAAACTGTACTGTAAAAACCTAAAAAGCTACACAACCCAAGTACAGCAGCCATATTGGGTCAGAGGCCAGTACATCAAACAGTCTCTGAGATATTAGGTTTAGAGTGTAGTGGTAATATCACCAAGGATTCCCCCACAACCTTGCAAGCTGATCCCAAGCATAACCTGAACAGTTTGGGTCCCTTAATAATTGGACAGAAGTGGGTGGTGGTTTGGAACTGGGGACTAATGGCCATTAAGTATGAAAGCCAACACAATAAAACTGACTACTGTAGCACAAGGATATCAAAATATGTAACCAAATAATGTAAAAATGACTAAACTAAACAAGGCTTTTTAAAAAAAAAATGTTGTTAATTATTATTCATGTTGCTACTATTTCCAAATGAAATAAAAATGGAAGGCCAAGTTTGTCTCAATTGTGTAGCATACAGTTTTACAGGGCTGACCCTCTTTCGTAGATACAGTATCACACCTTCCTATGACCAGATGCTTTACAGTAACTTGGATGTTTTTGTATATCTGAAATGTTTTTGCAGATTTATTTTTTAAAAAAAAAACCTTTAGTAACAACATGAATGTTTTTCTTTTTCATTGAAGTAAACTGTATTACCAGAAGAGGGAGTATGTGGCACTTGTACAGTGCCTATAGAAAGTCTACACCTCCTCAAACTTTTTTTCACTTGGAAGTTGTGGGGTAGGATGTGTAGATAAATGAAAAAATATATATATATATTTTAAATTCCAGCCTATAAGGCAACAGAAGGTGAACATTCGGAAAGGGGGTGGACTTTCTATAGGCACTGTATATTATGCAGTTAACTTCCCAGTTGTCCTCAAATTCAACATCAACCACTTAATTGAATCAATATAATTTTTTTATTGTGATTAAACTGCCCCTCTATTTGTGTGCATTTCCTTTAAGTGTGCCCTGCTTTTGCAATCCAACAATTTTCTGTTAAATTATTCCTTGATAAACAAATTCACCATAGAAAAATTATACAGACTGATCATGGGGTAACAGCCTGCATCTACTTGAACAAAAGGAAAGTGCCAACAATGAGGAACTTTATTCATCAGTGGGTTATACTGTTGTACAGAAAACACCTGACTGTTTAAACTCTGAGTCTTATTTGTACATTGTTGCTAATTAAAAATATGCAGTTTTATTGAATAAACAGTGTCAGGTGATGAAAATGAAGCAATACAGTATAAATGCGGTCACATTAAGATCTACGCACATACAAATTATTGTAGTTCAGGATAACATTTGATCATATTTACAGATACTCACTCCCCAAACAATGAAGACCCACTGTACTTGCTTACCACAATTCACTTAATTGGTAGAACTGTTTACAGTTGTTCTACATAATGTCATTACAGCAGTCACTCGCTACCTGGAACAGAACTGCCATAGAGTGCATTGTCAAATCAGATTTAAAAGTCTAAAGCCTTAAAATGCAGGCTACAATATTTTATTCTTTGAAAACATTACACTGACCTAAATAACTATAAAGCTACAGGTGCAAAAAAGTAGCACAAGAAAAACAATGCAATGGCAAATCACACATAAAATGTCATGTTCATCACAAAATGTAGGTTTGTCTGAACAGCAGATGGTAAAGTTCAACAGGATTCTAACCTTTCAAAAACAAAAACTTACTATGTTAATATAAATGTAAAAATAGCACTGCCTTTGCTATGGTCCTATCCTTTCCAATGCATTAACAGTTTACAATATGTACTAGATACTGTATGTTGGCTGTGAACAAGTAGCATGTTGTATCGGAATATTGCAGCTTATCTAATGTGAATGCAACTTTGTAAGGGTAGTGTTTCAGGCAGATATTAAATATTCAAATCTAGGGACCTAATATGCCTTTATGTTCAGTGATTTACTCAACAAAAGTAAAAAAAAATAAAATGCTTTGAAAATAATACCCAAAGTATTCTTTCATATAGAAACCAAATAAGTATGACTGTCATATTAGGTCTGAGGTCAAGATCATTGTCAAATTCCAACAAATGTACATAACACTACTGTATTGTGGGGAGATTAATACTGAGTCAACAGATATTGGCAGGGTTTACAAGCAAGTCATAAACTCCAAATTCTCTCTCCATTGTTTTAAATAAAACATTACTGGGCTCAGGTGAGATTCATCCAGGGTTGCTTAAGAAAACAGGGAGTACATGAAACTGGTTAAAAAAAAGGAGCCATTGTGACTCTGAAACCAGAGCCCAGGTAATTCAAAACGGATTTGGCACTTCTCTGTAAATGGGCAAACTTGTGGAAAATTCATTTAAATGTTAAAACATGCAAAGTATTGCATATTTGGGCATAAAACCCATGTTATAAGTATTAAATAAATCGGATGGAAATAGGGGATGAAAACTTTGAAAAGGATCTTGGGGTTATAACAGAGTCATCATTAAAAGTATCTCAACAATGTGGTGAGGCAACTAAAAAGGCAAATAGAATGTTAGGCTATATAGCAAAAAAAGTATAGAATACAAGTCTTGAGAGGTTATGCTAAGATTATACAATGCCCTAATTAGACCCCACCTAGAATACTGTGTGCAGTTTTAGTCACACTACAAAAAACACAATATTGCACTTGAGAAGGTAGAGAAGGGCAACTAGGTTGATCCCAGGACTTAATGACATGAGCTGTGAGAACAGGTTAAAAAGTTAACCCAAGAAACTACTTCAAGTTTAGCACAAAGAGAAGAACAAGGGGATATAAATAGAAGCATAGTTAAAAAATAAGTTTAGAACAGAGGGTAGAAAGTCCTTTTTTTTTTTTTTTTTTTTTTTTTTTTAAACAGACTTTTATAAATGCATGGTCTAGCCTACCAGCTGAAGTAGTGGGATATAAAACACTGGGTACATTTTTAAATGACTAGTCTGTGCTTTTAAATTAGCTCCCCGTCCCCCGTCCCCCGTCGCGGAGAAAGGTGTGCTAACAAGGTACAAGCCTTGCTGGGCCGAATGGCTTTTTCTCATTCCATAACTTATGTTCTTAAGTAAAGAACAACATATTTTGACTCGATTATTTTTATATCATAAATGCAGGATTTTAACTCTGTTGGGGTGTGTGTCTATAAACACACATTTAGCAAATAATACCTGTATTGTACATAGTGCTTGTTCATAATGTATTTATGTAAAGTATTGTCTGGGGGTTTTTTTTCCCATGCTTTTTTGATTATATTTTATTGGTGGGCAAATGAGGCAGGCTGTACTTGTGGTTTTTCAACACAACTGTGGAAACACAGTTTAAGAAAGCTACATGAAATCAGTAGTCGCACAAGGCCAAATTGTAACTCAGACAGAAACATATATATATGCTCTCCATGTAAACCTGAAAGGTACTACCAGAATAATGCGAGAAAGTTTAGACTTGTTTTTATTTTTCCATGGAAACCCCACCATTGTTGTTACACATAAATCATAACCGGAAATTATGCATGTTCACTGCTAAGCTTTTGGTACTCTCTTTAAAAAGTTAAGCTACATATAATCGTATTTAACCAAATACAATATTGTTGTCCAACAGGAATATTAATCTTATGCTAGAGCAGCTTTATAACCCAGCAGTTATTTCTCTCTTTAATTTGCAGGGTGACCCATCCACATTTTAGAATTCTTCCATTTCCAATCTTTTGTTTTTTATTTATGGTAGCACCTCATACATTATGGCACTTTTTGGTTTATGGTAACAGTCTGCAAAGTAGAGAGAAGCAATCCACAGGTGCAGGGGTGCTCAGATTGCTTGCTGCACACAGCCAGATATATTATCATCGACGAACAAAGATTTTCAAAAAGTTAGACAGGTTAAACACAAATCAAATACCTGCAAAATAACCTAAAGAACGTTTATGGCTTCTGTGTAATTAAATACATCTGAAACTAGTGGTGTAATTGGCAACCTAATTTCTTAAAATCGATTATCAAATACACATTTATTGAGAAAATCAAGAAAACATCAGGATTTTATCAGAAGATCCAATAACTAAAAACGTGTGCGCATAATAGTTAAACAGCAAGACACAACTTACATTCAAATAAGAGCACGCGACTTATCCAACATTCTAGCAACGCGCTCACATTGGCTACCTACCATACTGCCATTAATATAAGCGCATAACTACATAATCAATGTTTTCATGCAAACTGGCAACAGGGCTCTAATTTGCTGCATCAAGTCACCAATTTGTAATTGAAAGCTTGGGAAATTTAGGGATGGATGATCAAAAATTGATGCATCGACTCATTGTTACATCTCTATCTGAAACCTAAGTAATCTAAAATAATATAAATTGTCCAGAAACTTTTCATTATTTGTGTCATAGTCTATTTATTATATGGTCGACAGATCAATGGAACAACATTGTTTGCTGAATAATACACACCACCAATATTCTTTACTTTGTGAAGCCCCTGTATTGAATATACTGATTTTGACACTAGTGGTAAAAACAAATTGTTACCAAGTTATACAAAGTGGTTCTCTAGATGCAAAAATAAATTAGATCAAATCGCCAGATTTCTATACTTTTTAAACATAGGCTACTTACGAAGTTGCTTTTAAATTGTTCTCTAGATTTTTGCAAAACTAACTCTAGCATACTCATGTACAGGCTGCTTGATTTCTCTGATCAATTTGAAAATCTAAAACACTTACTGTTTGAAATATAAAGCTTCTGCAAAGCTATGCACTTTTACACTGTTGGAGTTTAGAGTGTCTTACAGTGCTGTGCCATGGTGTCTTCAAATTTCAAAGTACAGGACTGGATCCCCGCTCAGGGTCATTCTGGTACAAAAACATGCTGTTTAATACACATTCGAAATACATTTGTGATCAGAAAATTAAACAAATACCAACCATGTAGATGTGAACCACAACGTTCTAGCCCAGTGGTTCCCAAACTTTTTCAATGGAGGGACCACCATGGTGTTTGTATTTTTCCAGAGACCACTTGCCACACATTTCTTCAGAACACCATTTTGAAACTCTGTGCGTGTGTATAAGTACATGTAGAAAGTAAAGGTATTTATATAACTTACCTAACAGAAATCTCTCGGCTTGAATATTCGCTACCAGTTCATCAAGGAATGTTGTAATTTTGCACATTGAAAGTTGCTGATGAGCAAGTGCCCGTTTCTTATGTTTAAAAAAAATATATATATTTTTTATTTTCCACATTCTGAATGCTTTGTAGATAAAAGGTGTCTCAGTTTTGCACGTTTAAGAGTTTTGTTTGACAAAACCTCCAGACAAATAATGCACTGAAGACTGTACAGGATGTTTAGCACTTCTGGTTGGCTGCGATGTGTAAATTAAACGGGATCGGTGGCACATAGTCGACAGGATTTATAACATTTTGGTTAACTATGACGGCATCAAAAACAGACTGTATACATTATTTCCCGAAGTAGTGTTAAGAAAATTTCCTTTTGGCATATAGTCTTGTGAGATATTAAACCTGGCAGAATAAACACCTATAAAAACATGATCTGAAATCAATCACACACACACTACAGTACAGTTCACAAGTCAAGCAACACTTTGTTTCACATTAACTTCTATTACTATATGCAGCTAGCCTCTCTAAAAACATTTAATATGGAAATAAAAGGGCTATTCATGTGTTTTAATTTAGTCATTCCAACCATATCAGGAATATTCAATGCAGCAGGCTACTTTTATGCAGAGCGAAAAGGCTGGGACAGCCAGATCAGTTTCTTTTTTTTTTTGGTTTTCTTTCTGAATAGTGAAAAAAAAGCAGTTGAACCAGCGCAGATTAGAAAGATGTGCATTTATGTTTTTAAATAATGCTGGCTTAAAAGAAAAAAAAGAAGCCCGTGATTTTGACATGACAAATGTGGCTTATAACTACGGTATATAGAAGGTGGTTAAAGCTGTTTGTTGTGTTGCTTAGTAATACATTGTAAACAACCTGTGACTGCGTAGAAATGGGTTTTTGCCAGAAATGCCTAACCGAATTTTAGGAATTGTTTGCTTACCACCTGGAGTTTACTCGCGGACCATAGGCTGGGAACCACTGCTCTAGCCAACTGCTACTGCAGAATACTCAGAACCTTTCTTTGTCAATTATTGATCAACTTTACACTTTCAAAAACCCAACTGATTTTGAAATAAAAGCCTATAATAAATTGTTTGACATACTAGATACTATTTGTGACAAATACATTTAGGCGGTTCCTCCTGTAAACCGGGTAAAAAGTATTGTAACCTACATTTTTTTTAAATTATAAAATTCCAGAAATTTAACTTTTTACTTATGCATAAGTTATAAATTAAACAGGAAATGTCTTCAAGAGCCCTTTTATTAATTAAGTCTATAAGCAATAAATAAAATATTTTAGAACCGTTTAGACATTTCAAATTATATAAGTTATAAAATACATGTGTGTTATTGTATATTGCTGGAAAGCTATACTTAAGAATTTCTATTTGAAAAGCTTTTCTGTTCTAATAAGGAGAGAACAAACACAATGGGGGAAATATGGTGCAAGTAACAATGTTTGATTTGGTTGTCACAGAAGAGCAAAACCATGGAGTGGCTCACTTTTTCCAATGTAGGTGGAGAAAAAAGTTATACTGAACACTTTGTATCGCTGACATACTTTTTCTGTGAACTAAACCACTTCCTGCAAAAAGCCTACACAGCTCTTTCTTCATGCAGAGATTAAATTAGCCATGTTGACTTTCGGACCTGCATAATTGTCCAACAGGGATTCTCAGCATCAAAGTTTCAGTGTCCAGCATGAAAAAATAAATAAACCAACAAAACATGAAGTCGTCCCCTCCCCGCACTACAAATGAACAGAAAAAGGTTCATAGGGCTTACATACATTATATATATAATTCAACTCATTTATAATGTTGTATAAAAGCTATTTATACAACATTCAAATCAGTGTAAGAGTCATCAATAAGGGTTCATGCATTCATGGAAACCAGATGAAGAATACTGTACATACCTACAGTTATACAATACAGTGGATTGGATCTCTGCAGTGTTTGTTCAAAAACTGATTTATTTTTTTAGCAAAAACAATACATGATTAATACCCCTTTCACACAGACACACACATTTTGGTCTGCATGAATTGTCATTACTATCATAGAGCCGTCACATTTTATGCGTCTCTGAACCACCTTGACAGGAGGTTCAGAGACGGTGCCGACGCGTCTTAACTCATGTGTGAAAGGCTATGCCAGCACTGAAGTGCTATAGTGAACTTGGATTATCCGCACAGCAGCCGTGAACAGACTGCTTTCTTTCTTTATATACCCTGCACCTGGCTCTAATTTACAATGATAACCAGGTGCAGGTGATAACTGACAAATAAAACAATTAACAAATTTAATTAAACAAAAGACAAATATGCTTCTGGCAGGGAGGATTTTAACCCGCTCCCTACCTTATCACACACACACACACACACACATATATAGTCAGTGTTAAATGTTAAGTTTCTGTATAATAAAAGAATACATGTGGGAGAGATTCAAAACAAAACACTGATGCAGTTCAACACAAACTTGGAAACTCTCACACATTTAGTTAGTAGACATTAGAAAAACAGCATGCTCACATCCACTTCTGCATTACAGGAACAATTTGTATATTCAAAATATTTGAATTTTGTCATTTTTCCAAAACTGTAGCACTAGGCAATTTAAATATTATTTTGGATTTTCAGATCAGTGATTGTGTGTGAACGAGCCATCAATGTGTTCAGTTTTTAGAATGTGCTTTTCAGGGGCTTATTCATGGTTTGAAAAGTAATAAAACCAGGAAATAAGTACTTTTGTGCAAAAAAAAAAAAAAACATCCTTATTCTAACTGGCATGGCATTATCCAGGGATCAAAACAAAACACACCTGGGTAGAATTTTCTGGGCCAGGCAAATGTCAAATACCCCATTTCCACTGCCAGCCCTGATAAAGGGTGTTTCCACGCTGGCCACATCAGCAATGGATCGCCGCGGGCACTTTTTCTGGACTGGTTTGCTATATCGTACCTGATGTGGTCAGACCTGGCCGCAAAGGAACTACATCATCACGTAGCAGGGAGACGAGTGCTGGTTAAGAAACAGACAGGGGAACAAAGTTACACATTTCAAGCTATTTCCACAACTAAAAATGCTGTCAAGAAGAGTTTGCTTACTGTAGTGGCATGTGTGAGAACGAAGCAACGAAAATTGTTAACAATCTGGCCTAACTCTGAAATCTAGAAACAGTTAATGGAAGCTATGCTGTATTATACACAAACTGTATTGTTCCACAAATGCTCTTTCAATTGCAGCATCCATTGCTCGGGCTGTTTTTTTTTTTTGTGAATGTACTACTTTAAAACACAACCCAATACTATTCTCAGTGGCTTTTTGACACAGGACAAGAACTTCCGAGGTTGCCGTGAAACACATTTTTCTTGGCCGCGGCGAGCCCCGGGCCCCCAGTGGAAATGAGGTATTACTTTAACAGCAACATATTATAAAAACATATAAAGCCTCACAGCCTTGGACTAATAGGAGGCAATCAAGAGGCAGGCACTAATGGATTTAAGAAATGTTGTAAATAATGTAAAACTAATGATAATTAAAAAATAAGAAAGAAAATTACATATCTAACAATCAATAATTAAGAGCTGTTTTGCACTCTTTTCTCTTTACATTATTTATGTAATGGAAAACAAGCAGATTACTTTCTTATGAAGGTCAAAGTATTGGAGGGGCTTAAAAGGTACTATCAGGAGTTCAGGAAGAAAGGCTGACAACAGACCACCTTCATGAGTCTGTGGGTTGGGGACCCACAATACACACCTTGACACATTTACCACATGGCACAAGTCCGAAATCAAATTTTATTGCAATATTTTACATAAACTGCAATCATAACACCACATTCTAAATCTGCATAACCAGACATTGGTAACATTCCCTGTACGGTAATACTTGATTTAAACTCATATAATAAAAAAAGGACAAAGATACTACACCTGTTAAGTGTTCGTATTTTTTTTTTTTTTTTAAATGCTCAAAAAGGAAAAACTAAAAATTATATGTAATGAAATACCACAAACAGATCGCTTTAGTCTTGAAGACTCATTATATGGTTACCTAAATGCCAGTTTCTATCATAGCTGCATAGTCACCTGGAGCAACACAACCACTAAATACCAAACAAAAATAGAACTTTCATTAGATGTAGTATTATATTACATTACAATCTTGTTAAAACAAAAATATTTGCCTATTTAGAAACCAGTAAAACTAAAGATTTCAAACAGGTTTGAATTCTGCATGCATGAAAAACTCCAGGTGCCCCTGTACCCCTGAAAGCCTAGGGCTTTAGCCCAGTGTGGTAAACCAAAAGATTACATCAACTGTTCATTATTTCCAATGCATTTGCACCTGTGAAAAGTCTTTCTTTTAAAACATTAAACTGTGGTTTGCAGTCTCTTCTGCTCATCTAATGTTTCCAACCACTATTCATTAGTTTATTTAAACATCTAAGGCTCATGCATATGCTTTACCAGTCCACGGAGCACCGATGAAACATCTTGCTTTTGCTACATTTATGTCAGCTATAGGAAGTCGTATTAAACTATGCACGAATGGAGACACAATAGGAAGATCAATCTCACAATCCATACATAGATTTCATTGACAGTGACAGTGGAGCAATAGGTCAACACTAGAAAGGGAAGATTTTAAAATATCACACAGGGTTAAATTAATGTGCTTCAATGTCTTAAAACAAGATAGAGGCATCATGAGAACAGTAATATTACACATTAGAAAATGGATCAGAGACTTCTTTTAACCAATGCAAGTGCTCTATTACGAAAGCGACTATAAAAAATAGGGATGCACCGAATCCAGGGTTTGGTTTCGGATTCGGCTCGAATACCTACTTTTTCAGCAGGGTTCACATTTGGACGAATATTTAGGATTCGGTGAACTGAATCCTATATCCACCCAGACGCACACCAATTGTAATACATCCCTCCAATGTGTGCAGTTGTTCTTTAAATAAGACAAATCCAGTATTGTGCGTAACTGTTGAATTTAATAACAAGAACACGTCTGATGAACTCTGTTGCAGCTCTCAACTCCCTAAATTACTAAACACGTCACATAGCTGATGCATTGTCTGTCAAATGTGTTCCAAAGATCCTACTCAGATTAGAAAATAAAATAAAAAATATCTGTGCACAAAAATTGTTGAAGAGCATGCTTTAGTAAATTACATTTTACATTACTGTAATGTGCCAATACAAGTCGAACGATTTGGGAACAGCTGTGTTTTAATAAAATAATTTTGAAACTATTTCGTAGCCTATTAGATGTGTTACATACACGATGCATTTAAATTAAAAGATGCAGCTCTCCTTTCTTGTAAAGGTAAACGGTTCTGTATTTTGACGTTTTTGTTGTGGGGGGAGGCTAGCGGTAAATTGTGTAAGTTTCACACTGAAATCTTATTCCAGGATATATTTCCATTCGGTAATAAAAAACACTTAACTAAAAGGACCAAAACTAGATTGTGTGTGTCCTTTGTTAGTAGCTGCCAGTCTGTTTTTCATTCAACAGTTTCCTTCAGTTTTCTCGACAGTTTTTGTACATTCGGTATTCGGTCGAATCTTTTGAGATGGATTCAGTATTTGGCCGAACCCCAAAAACTTGGATTCTGTGTATCCCTAATAAAAAAACAATGCAGGAGCTATGGGCCACCACCAATGTTCCCTTTAAACTGTGCATCAATCTGGCATGAGCTGCTCAGCTCGGAAAGCCTGCTGTGCTATCTCGCTAATGTTGCATTTACTAGTCATTTCTTGATCAACAACTCCCATCAGCCAATAACAATAAATATTTTGCCTTCTCTGTCTGCAGCGTCATCAATCTACACCAAGGTGCCTGCAATGTGTTTATTTTGCAAAAAGGCTGGACTGGAGATTCAAATTGGTGCAATTAAAATTTGGTAAGGTAACGTTAATGGCTTTATTATCCAGAAACGTATATTTAGAATGGTATGTTGCTGTTTCTCATTTGCGTTTGTCACATGTAATTGTTTGCTAAGAATGTATTATGGTAAAGCCAGGTCTGTTTTTTAACATATTACAGCTCAAGTCTTAGTATTACTGAGTTTACTAAAACCGACGGATACGCGGGGGGGGGTGGGGGGGGGGGGGGGGGGGGGGGGGGGGGGGGGGGGGGGGGGGGGGGGGGGGTGTGGGGGGTGGGGGGGGGGGGGGGGGGTGGGGGGGGGGGGGGGGGGGGGGGGGGGTGGGGGAGTGGGGGGGTGGTGGGGGGGGGGGGGGGGGGGGGGGGGGTGGGGGGGGGGGGGGGGGGGGGGGGGGGGGGGGGGGTGGGGGGGGGGTTTGAAAGGGGGGGGGGGGGGGGGGGGGGGGGGGGGGGGGGGGGGGGGGGGGGGGGGGGGGGGGGATACAGTTATGTCGTTAGCAAATCCAGACTAATACCAAATTCTGTTTGACCATAGGCATTGGTATAAAATAAAAATAATAAATGCATTCACGTTCACACACTGATAACCAATTTCAGTTACCTAGGACAGAAAAACGATAACAATTCGGACTGGTTAAATTGTCATGCTGTCAATCTGACTAACATAACAAGTTTTTAACCCCATCCTGAAATTAAACTTGCAACAGGTTCGCATTTCATAATGGGCACCGCCTCTGTAGTTCGGCCAATGTCTATACTGGAATCAAATTATTGTGCCTTTTGCTATCATTTTTAAAACACTGCGCCATGGAAGCATCCCTATTTTAATTATTTGAATATTATGGCTTTGTTTAACGTTATTTTGAGTACTAAATGGTAACAGTATTTTACATTGTATGTGTACGGTGGTGCACCGATGTGGCGAGTGGCATCCTATACGTGTTTTAAATAAATACGTTTGCGAAGATGAAAAAGAAAATTATTACCAGAACGCCATCTATTTTTTCTCAAAGTACCGCGTTAATTCTTGACTAGAACTGAACTTGTACATGCCCACAATAATAACAGGTAAATATATTGCGTAAAGGAATTTTCTTTTTTCAGACAGATAAAAATGTACCCTTACTGTTAGACGTGACAAGTCATTTTAAAAGTTAATGTCGAGCACAGCAATGCTCAGCATATTACAAATGCTTTACGGCATAATGTGCAAGTCATGTTGAATAAATAAAAACCGAATTAGTTTTACAGAAAAAAAATTAAACTGGCAGAATAATGTTTTTGCTAACAATTACATTTATATACCGATTTGGGAGGGGGAGGGGGGTAAAACATGCACTTTAGACTACATTGTTTTCAGAGAATTTAATCTACTCCCTATATCAAATTATTTATTTTAAAAGTGATACCAAGAAACAAAGAGCCAGAAGTCCTGACTGTGTGGCAGCAGAGACATAGAAATACAACTGCAACAAAATGCAGCTGAAACATGAGAGAGAAAAGAATGCTAGAGCAGAAGGGAGTAGTAGAGTGAGGATAGATGGCACACGAGCCACCAAAATGTCAGAGATTTTTCAGCAATAAATCAAGGGTCACTGTCAAGAAAGTGACAGGCCATGCCCAAGTCAAAAAAAAAATGTGAGCAGCAGCACTGTGGCGTATGCAGGATTAGTAACTTCTGATCCAGATGGTTAAAGTAGTGGTCTCCCTTAAATTTCATGACCAAAAAATGTCCATGTTTAAAATACAACTAGTAAAAAAATCTGATGTTTTGTGGGTACTGTCAGATATGCAACAGGTTCGCATTTCATAATGGACAACACTTTTGAAGTTTGGCCAAAGCTGGAACTTGAACTGGAATCAAATTATTATGCCCTTTGCAATCATTTCTATAACATTGCGCCAAGGCAGCACCCTATTTTAATTATTTGATTATAATGGCTTTGTATAATTTTTTTATAATGGAATGTTTAAACTCTAAAGATGTGGTACAACGTTTAATAATATGTTAGACGTATAACCGGTCACATGACGAATGTCACCAAATGCAAATTTTTTTATGTAATCATTTTAGTAACTTATCATCAGTAGTCCGTCGTGTACGAGACTGCTCTAGTGCCACAGTATGGGCGGATATTATAAAAAAGAAGGGGTTTAGCCATTGCCTCCAAGTAGTTTTTCTAATTGGTGAACAAAGATTGACACTGGGGCAGGTTTTATTCTCAGTCGATCTGGCGCTTCATTGGTGCACTGTGTGTGTGTTCATGCCTGTGGTAGGCGACGTATGGTATCAACTCCACGGCGAGGTTAAATAGCGTTAATGACAAGCGTTGTTTCTGAGTTTGTTCTATATTTAAAATAGCAGCTCTAAACAAAAGAAGCCATGTTTGGAAGTATTTTGAGGAACCAGACGGGAAAACCGTGGTATGTAACGAATTATGTCAAACAAAATTGCAATATCACAAAAACACAAGTTCAATGCTTCAGTTTGAAATGAAAACATTCAGAATTATTGTCGATGAAGCAAACATCCATAACAACATTTGCTATAGATTTGGCCGAACATTGGGCGTGATCACGTTATCCCCTATGAGGACAGAGCGTTTGACTTGTGAATACAGCAGTTTTGAAATCGATGTAAGATTATCCAAATACTGTGCCGACCCATAAAACAATAACAGCGAGGCTGGAAAAACTTAAGAAAATCATGCTGCAGCTGTTCATACAAAACTTTCAAAAGGGAAAAAAAGTTTCAATTACCACAGATTTGTGGACCCCACTCCCCAACCTTCCCACAGGTGGAAGGCTTTCTTCACTTGCAATTGTTCTGTAAGTTTTTGGACCGAACGGCCGTTTATGTTTAGTAGTTTTTATTTGTATGTTGGAACTACTGCACTAAAGTAAAGGACCCGCGAAACACAGTTCAAACAGATAGGCCAGGCATCTCTTTTTACAATTTAATGTAAAGCCGTTTGGATACGTAAATTTGAATACTTTACAGTACTTAATAATAATAATAATAATAATATACAATTAACTGCACAAGAGGGCAAATATATTAATTTCTTAATATATTACTTGATTGTGTGTTAATTTGGCATTTAAAATTGGACTTGAGGCAATGTTTCGGAGGTTTATGTACACTAGTACAGTATGTAGAGGAGAGTGGTGTTCGATTCAAGTACTTGGAAATTGTAATGCTTAAGTACTCGTCATGAGCAACAATAGATCTCAAAAATCCCACCACGACTATCAAAGACCGCAGACTTTTAAATATCACAGCTCTTTAAACTAACAAAATATCGTGCTATTTTTATCCTGGCAATTATCTTTTCCAGAAGTGAAAGTATTTCCAACTTTTCGCAACAATTCCAAGCACAACTCGCTTTCGTGCTGTACAGTGGCTGACGATCGTCTCTTTAAATTATTATGACTTTTTTTTTTAAATCATGTAATTTTGGGCAAAGTTACTTATAACAAAAAAAACCCTACAATAAAACGTAATAGGTTCCTGTTTTTTTGTTGTTAAATGAACCTTTAAGAAACACACTATTCTAAAAACATACTATCCAAAAATGTGTTCAATATGTATATAATTATATCTTCACTAGCAACTTTCATTATAACCATAAATAAACATTTCAATATATACCTTTAATGTAAACATGTTTATTTATTTATTACTTTGTAGTTAAGTCTTTGCAATGTTAAAATGTTATTTGCTTATTTAAGGTTTATTTGCTTAGAAAATACTAACCAGGGCTGTCAGTATCAGAATGTAATATAAAGAGAGAGAGAGAGAGAGAGAGAGAGAGAGAGAGAGAGAGAGAGAGAGAGAGAGTGTGTGTGTGTGGATATGGTTTAAATGCTGACATTGCAAAGAGTTTAAACGTTCATAGAAATTTACCAAGAGCAGATCCCTATAATAGGCCCAAATAACAAGAATGTTTTTTTCTGTATTCCATTGCTAGCAAGCAGGGAATACTGACACTGTACTAAAGTCTTCAGAACAGGCTGTAGAAAGGTTGCCTGGCCAATGGTATTTGAGAGTGGCGCTTTTGGCCAGTGGGAGTGCACAGGAGGCTGCGACAGCCTGCCTTGTTGTGGACAGAGAGGAATCAGGAAACGAGCAGTCTGTAGAAACTCGCTGCTATGAATGTAATTTTACTAAAGTTACTAATTTTTGTATTCAAATGCTATATGCTTCTTTGTCTCCTTTTGCAAGAGCATTTTATTTCATATAAATTGATAGCTATATGTTTTTCTTTTTCGTTGTACCAGTTTAAATGTATTGCTCTCCTTTTAATGCGTCACAATCATAATCCAGTGTAAATGATTATTTAATATACATGAGGAAAGTCTGTCGTTTGTGAGGCAGGATAGGCTATCAGGCATTTCCTGTTTCGTATAAAGCTATTTATTATAGATGACAAAACAAAACCAGGTTTATTTAATATTTGCTAACTTTTCAGTGCTCCCTAATGATGTTTTTATTTGGTTGGATAACCCTTAAACTTTGACTTGGTTGAATATGTTACTTTCTTTAAAGAAATGTGTTAATCCTGATGAAAATGGTTATTTAATACTCATTTTACCATTAATATTAATCTAATAATTCAAATTATTTCTAACCACATTTAAAAACAGCACAGTGTCGAATAGTAAGCAAAATAAAATACTCAACCTTAACTTCAAAAATACTAACACTTAGTGACAGAAATGTATAATAATAATAATAATAATAATAATAATAATAATAATAATAATAATAATAATGCAAGCAAAAACGCTTGTTATTGATAAAACATCACAACAAAATGCTGAAAAACTTAATATTGAGATTTTTCTAAAGAAACACATGAGCAGAAGTTGTACTTTAATAGTTATCAAACACATTGCTTAGTATCTTTTTTCCTTTTTCAGAAATGTGGTGATGATTTGGTTAATTCAGCCAAAATGGATATCCCAGGAACTCTAGCTGACATACTGCTTTGTCTTTAAATTCAAACTAGTGGTTTACTACTTTGTGGGAAATAAATATAATTTATTTTAACTGAATCTGTGTCTATAGAATTGAAATTATTTTCAAGTCCGTCAAGTAGAGATGAGTTTTTCATTAATATCGTGACACATATCGTATCATGGCTTGTGTATCGTGATACATATCGCATCGTGACCTTGGTGTATCGTCTCACCCCTACTGCATATTATATTGCAAAACAGGAACTTCCATTTACAGAATTTCAGTCAGATATTGCTTATGAAAAAGAATGCTCTGAGTGTCTCCAAGACCTGTACACTGTGATGTTAAATAGAGAGCAAAGCACATCAGCCAAAAAATGCAAAAACTTGTATTTGTTGGTTTTAGCCACTTCTGTGTGATCTTTTTTTCAGGTTTTGTTTCAGCTCAGCCTGACACTGCAAAAAAATTCTAATTTTGCCACAGGCTATTGCCGCACTCAAGAACTGTATCTCTACGATACAGAACATGGAAGTCAAAACCCTTAGTAATGGCAAATAGAGACTTTTTCACCATTTATGAAGCACAAAAGCAGATATACACAGAACAGACACCCAGTGTAGCACAAGAAATGCAAAGGAAAAATCCACAAAGTCTCAGACTCACCAACAGAGTTCCAGGGTATAAAATTAAAAGGTGCAGCAGTCGCATTTAAACATACAGATCCCAATACACCAAGCTATAACTATAACCTTGCAGGAAATAGACAGACGATCTGGAGATCTTATACACGATTCTGAACAGCATGAAGAGGGTCCCTCAAAAGCAATACACTGCTTTTCTGTCTTTTGTCATAATGCTTGGCCTGAATCTTTTGACAACCTGTCTGATTTTGGAGAGAAGCAAATAAAATTTCTGCTAAATTGGTATAACTATGTACTGGTGAGAAATGGATGCAATCTGGATGTAGTTCCTGCTGAGTGGAAAATGCTCAAATCTCTTGTGAAAAGTCAATTCACGGACAAATTGTGCTCCGGTCTCTGGGAAGTCATTCTAAACAAGGAGCCCTTCTGTTCCAACAATAAAAATGTCTTGCAGTTAGTCGAGTTAATGCTGGTTCTTCCCATCTCTTCTGCCCAATGCGAACATGGCTTTAGTGCACAAAACCAAATAAAAAACAAAGGGTGAAAGTTTTAAATGTTTCCACCCTGGAGGATCTGATCAGTATTAGCTCAGAAGGACTGGAGCGTAAACATTTTAATCAGTAGTCAAGTGTGTAACGTTGGCTAAATTCGGGAAAAATAAGGCGACGACCCAACTACAGTTGCTGGCCCTGTGACATGGACATCCTTTCCGTGGATTACTGTGACTCAGCGGATGACGATTTCTAAGAAGGATGCTTCCTTTTCTATTTTTAAATTGTTTTGGTAAGTACATTGGCAAATGAAATGTTACTGGCAACAAGATTTTAAGTCCTGGCACCCAAAAAATTGTGGTTGGTAGCCAAAGGCTCCCTAGAGAAAAAAAAACTTAGTATAGAGCACTGAATACAAGGGCTTTAATCTCTGATAAAGGAAATAAAATGTTATCTTTCAAACCATGCTTAATCAATCCAGCCGAAAATACGTAAATACAGTATTCATGTACTTTACCTTTTTTTCTGTTTGATGAAATAAATCCTTAGTTCTTGTGCATGCCCTCTAAATGCTTACACAAATTATTCTTTGTCACTGTCCTATCTATCTATTTAAATGCAGTCCGATTATTTTTCAGTAACACAGGCATGGTGCTCTCTTCTCTAACAATAAACACAGACTACTAGATAGGTTTAATTTCTAAAACTTATTTATTTATTTCACTAATACATTTTAGGACCCAACGGTAACTTAAATACTGAAACTTACAAATACATAAACATGCACTCAAATCCTAAATAAAAAATAAGTCAGCTGTACTTTTATTCTTTACATGTTTTACAAACAGTCCACAAATCAAATTCACTTTTCTGTATGAGGTACCTAAACAGCTTCATGCATGTAGAAGCTTTTTTATTTTTATTTTTTATCACTGAGATATTATTTGGCAAATTAAATACCCACGAAGCACCCACTGCTGGAATTATGAGCAAACCGCATTACTCATCAAATGAGAAAAACTTTATTCATTATCAACAAAAACTAGTGCTGCATAAAAAAAAAAAAAAACACTTTTAAAGTTCATTTACGTATACATTTTCTAATAGCACTAGAAACATCTATAAGAGGGCTTTATCATCTGGTAAGGCTCTTCTCATTATGTTAAATGCCCTCACCTTCGGTTCAGGACATTTAAGGACACGATACGGGCCTTACCAGATGATAAAGCCTTCCTTTCTTTGGTTTTTATTGCTTAATGAGATTCAAAACCAAGAGCACTCCAAAGAGTTTGTGGCAGGAATGTTACATTTTAAAAACGACATTATCATTTGGATTGTTATTTAGAAAATACTGTTGATACAAATAAACAATTCTCATAATTTGTTTTTTCCTGTAAAGCACATGCAAAGAGAGCAGCTGATTTGTCCCGATCAATCAATCAATCAACGTGTAATCTGTTCACATTTACAAACTTTCAGCTTTCCCGTAAGTTACTCATTTCCTACTGTATGACCTTATTCCAAGGGAAAAATAAGCTGCTGTCTAATATATCTCTTATTTGAAAAACTACTGTTCTGACTCTAAATTCATGAAGTCTAACAAATTAGGCCTAGTTATTTCATTAAACATGATTCTGACGAAAATCAAATCCAAGGAAGTCACACTCAAGGAACAAAAAAATTATAATTTACAAAATATTTTGGGCTATAAGATGTTTCTTCAGAAAAACACATTTAAAAAGATAGGTGAGTAACAAATACATATATTTTCTTCAAAATTTTAATCAATTTTATTGCACTAAGAATATTTTGGTTCTTAATTTATTTTAATAATTATGTAAATACAATGTTACAAAACCATTTAAATATAAACTTCTGCAACCTGGTACCTTGCAGCTTGACCAATGGATTCAGTGTGAAGGGATTACGCACCAGAGAGCAGCAACAAATCTACATCTCTATCAATAGCTGAAAATATCTGCATATTCCACACTGAAGTCATAAAAATAAAAACCAAATATTCTTCAACACAAAAAAGCGATAAACCTTAGATAGCAATCCTTTAAGTGGATAAACTATTCAATTATGAAACAATTCCTCACAAATACAAATTGAAGTGTACTTGTGAGCATTGCACTTATAGAACTACAATCCTATCAATAAAACTTCAAAGGTTTGTCGTCAATGAAGGATTAAGGTTTTACACTCTTCGTTTGGTTAAAAACTGTAAAAATGCCAGTACCGTACCTTGTTTAAAAAATAAAATAAACTTAATACAAAATTACAGACCACTGAAGAAATGACAGTATAAAAATCCAAGACAAAAGAATTTATAATTTAGCTAACAAAATTAAACTAAAAATCATTTGAATAACTGTCATACTTATTATCTGGTAAAAGCTCCCTTTTGTTGAGCTTTTACAATAACATCTGGAGAAGGTGACTGAAAGTCAAATGGTGGGATTTTAAATAGAGGTCCCTGGTCTTTTCTTTTTACCACTTGCATCTGCTTTCTATACAAGAATGCTTTATGAATGCCAAGCACCTTCTCCCTGAAGCCCCGAGGGGGACATTGAACTGACAAAGCCAAGGCAAATACAGAGGGATTAGCACTTAGGTTTTTCGACCAAGAGAGAGCCATAGTTCGCCTTTCAGACACTGTGTTACCTTTGCACAAGGATTGGTTGTTACCAGGACGGCTTATAATTTGATCTTTTGACTTTGACGATAAGATTTTTGTCATGTCTACTTCTGATGGTTTCTGGACAAGCATACTCAAATCTACATTCAAGTCTAATCCCACAGAGGGCTTCGTCTCTGGGACACCATGCTTATTATTCATTAACCAAGTCTTTGGGGCTCTCTTAACACTGTCTGCAATCAAGCTGGACAAAGACACATTTTCTTGCTCACTGTCTTTGGTAGTTACAGGAGTCAGTAATGAAGACAAAGACTCTGTTAATGGAAGAGAATCAGTTTTGGCCTCATGTTCAGAAGCTAACTGTGACAAGGACAGAGATTCAAAAGACAAAGAAACTCTGTCTTCTCCTGCCATTGGCTTGCCCTTGATGTCAAGCAGGGTATCATAAGGACTATGACTATTTTTTTTATGCTCCTGGATGAGGTCTGTCAGGGACGGGCATTCAATATGATGTATATTATAGCTGTTATTTCCACTATTAATACCTAAGGGCTTGCTCTGAAAAACTGAGTGGAGACTGCCAAATGGCTTTTGGTTTTGCTTTGGATCTTGCATACTTGTTAGAGTGCCCAGAGAGGAAGTCAAGCAGTTTGTATCGGGAAAGGGGGCATTAAAATCATTCAGGCTACCCAGGACAGAGGTACACTTGGGGCACATTTCTGCACTAGTAGCTGAAAGCGACACTTTTTGTGACAATGACAGATTTGATATTTCTGATTCACTCTTGAGCGCTGCAGTAGCACGGCCATTGAAAGCCATATGAGTGAAATGAGTGCCTCTTTGACTGTCACGCTCATCCTCCGAAATAAATTGTATGAGACTGTTTTTCCCCAATGCGTTACCTTCTGTGATCTCTTGTACTGTTTTTTTAAATGACACATTATTCAGTTCTGACAGTGAGAGATTCAACAAATTGTTTTGGCAAGTGTTTGATCCTCCCTCATCAGAACAGTGCATGTTAAGGTTTTTAGAGGAAAGTGTGTCGCTTAAAACAACCACTGGTATCTCAGGTTGTGCTAAAAGGCTGCTAAGATCCAAGGAAGTTGATGTTTCTGTATTAATAAATGTCCTTGCTGCTTTAAATGACCCATAGTGCTTAGATATTCCTAATTTTGATGAATAAAATAGGTCTCCTTACCTTACGATAGCCAACAATATTCAGATTTGATGACAAAAAAGGACCAGGGTTCCATGAAGAAGATTGTGATGGCCACAAATGATTTAGCAAAACATGTTTGGGGTTGGGGGGAGAACAGAAAAAGGCATTTTATTACCAAATGTTACTTGAAATATTTAATTAAATTAATGAATGTGCCACCTCGCCAAAAAAAGTAATGCGGTCTATTTTAATGAATTAAATGCTCTACACTGCTAAAAAGGAAATAAAACACAAGCTGGATAAATAAAGTAAAAAGGTTGACAACATTTACATCTTTAAACTGGACACTAGTCTGTTTGATGGCCTTGACTAGAATGTCAGGGCTGTGTACTATCCAAAAGTTATTCACTCACACAATTACCTAGTAACTGCTTATTATACTCAGTTTTCTACCAGATGAGGTGCCAGTCCAAAATAAAACAGATAAACAAACCAGAATCTCTGCAATTACCCATCAACAAAACCAGAAAATAAGGTATAGACTGATCATTAACTGTCAAATATGGGATAGTCCTGTATATTCCCATGACTTTCTCTGATTAAATGCATTCACTTCTCTATTTTATACACTATAGCAAACACTTTTTTTTAGTTTTAACTTTTAAAAGAAAAAAGATTTGGTTACTCCACTTTGAATTTTGTCTTACACCTTGCATGAGGAAATTCCATTAAAGTTTCTGACACATAATAAGAGCAACCAAATATTCCCTGTAATATGGTAATTAGGTCTCTCTAAAGGAAAATAAAATGGTACATATAAACACACCTTTGGCAGCTTTCCCTGTAGAGACCTCATTGTGGTTTCTTGCACTTGGTGTCGTCTTGCCTTCCTCAGATAACATGAGGTCCAGGGCCTTTTGTAAATCAAACCGGCATTTAATAACTGCTTCCACCAGAATAGGATCTGGGACAGAGTCACCGAGGACCTCTCGCATCTGATCAAGGCACGAATACAACTGAGCTGAAGAGGGGGACAAAAATAAAAATATTATTAGTCTGATTTGATCAATTTTCAGCTGTTACTATACATAATTAAGCACTAAACCACTGAATCAAAGAAATAAAATGAAGTGTAAACACAGTAAAAGCAATTTGTGTTTTGGGGTGACAGCAATGTGTTACGATACAAGTAAACAGAAACAGGAAATCCCAGCTTAGTCACTGACCTCCTTGCTGCCAAGGTATCAAAGCAGGACTCTAGTTGTAAGAAGATATTGTTTCGAATTCAAACTAATTTCTCAAAGACCTGCAAAAAACTGTTAATCTTTCCAGTCTAATGTAAATTTACCGTGGTTATGTAATGAACCACGACAATTGTTTGGGAGAAAATGTTTGTGGTCTTCATCCATAATTTAGTGTGTGCAACCAATTTGTATGTCAGGTGTGAGTCAACGAAAGCAAGATAGTTAACTCGACTGGTGGATAAATCGACAACTTCACTTAATTCAACACAGTCTTGGTCCAAAGATATATAAAATGCATGCATCTTACCTCTTAACTGTTCAGCTCGACAACACGTTTTACTCTTAACCCGACACTTATTACCGGTACCGAATGGATAAAAACTATTAAAAAGACTAATGGAAAATTCGGCAGTTGTCTCACATAACTGAGCAGTTGTCTCACATAACTGACCACTGACTGGAAACTGATTGTTTATTCATTCATTTTCAACTACCATGTGCAGCTGGTTACACTGTCAGTTCATGTTTTTGCATGCGAAACAAGCGACAATGTTTGATTTCTGTGTGAAACTAAGTTGTTTATTATTGTTTTTGTTCACTGAGTAAATTCTGTACAATGTACATTTGTTAACTTTTGCAATTTAAGCAGTCAAATTAACAACCCAACCCGAAAGTATAGTCAACAGAGTGTACATGCAATGATTTATTGTGTGGATGTGTAATGTGTTTGTTGTGTTGCACTAGTGGTACTGGTAGTATTTCATGATTTTACTTTGTCCTATTGTCCAATTGGTCAGGTCTTCCTTAAACATTCAATGTGATTCTGTCCTGCATGTTTGCACTAGATATCCCATTTGTCATCATTTTCTGATATATAACCTTTATAACGTGAACCACTGCATTATCCATTAATACGATAACGGCTTAGATGCCTGGTGCAGCAGCCTTTACAAAATGATATGACATAACACAATCTAATTTATATAAAGTTGAGTTTAATTTTGTGTGTATTCTTTTACATTTAAAAAAAATGAAAATCTGAATTTCTTACAGTACCTTGATCTACTTCACTCAGTTTTTCATGGTTCATGCTGGGAGAGGAAACAGGTACAGCCTGCTCCTCAACCTCAAACTTCTCTTCTTCAAGGGGCTCTGTGAAGACAGAGGGCTTATCGCGCTTGGAATAGATGAACTCGGCAGCTGGAAAAACCAAAAACAGGAAGCTTTACCACAGGCAACAGCAAACCTATCAGGTGAAGATACTGCACACTAAAATACATATCTAGGCATTTAAACCTGCACCCTCCCCCAAGAATGCTACTGCATATTATTGTGTACTGAGCAACCTAGATTGCAGTTACCTTAGAAAAATAAAAATGCATCAAATAAGTCCTATGCTAAGCAGATTTGTAGCAGGCTCAAGCACTGAGGAACCACCCTATTTTTCACAATATACTGGTTATATATTGTACAGGACTGATCATATTGTTGGTGCTACTTTCAACATACTAATATTTTAAGCGCTAGTTGTGCAATTTTTTGGAGGTATGTTCATTCAGGCTTAGGTGCCACCACTTTCGGACAAAATTTCAATTAGTAGACCTTTACCTACCTTTTGATACAAAAACAAATTGTGTAGCCACTCCCTGCTTCCTCAGTGCAACAGATTGCACATTTGCAGGTTTCAACCCATGGACTACACTCAGTTATCTGTCACCCACTGTTACAAGTTTAGGTGATGGTTAAAGGAGTGATATCTGAATTCATGTACTGGACACTATTGGGGGCAGTGACAAATAAATAATGACTGAATTATTTATTTATTTATTTATTTATTTATATATATATATATATATATATATATATTTTTTTTTTTTTTCTTAACATTGCAATCAATTGTACATTAGTTGCTGTATTTGTAAAGTGCTCTGAGAAGTTTCTACAAGCTGCTAGGGCTACATGTTAAGGGCTCCAATAGCATGTTGAATTATTATCACTGGTAATGGTACTTTTGTATTTTGTTTATTCAAATGCAACAACAAAGACATGTTTGCATACATGTAGTCCAAAAATAGGTTTCAAACTTTTTGAAAACCCATGATGGAGGCGTTTGTCTAAACGTACTTCTACTGGGCAAAACATTTTGTTTTCACGTCCTCGATTTTATGAGTCAAAGCTGTGCCTTAAAAATGTCACAACCCCCACCCGCCTCTCCTCAGTACAAAAGGAAAGTACACAAACCTGTAGCCGGTGAAATGCAGTAGTCATCGTCAACAGACTGCCCATATAGATCGTCGTCGTCCAAATCTGTATTAAAATAAATAGTTAAGTGTACTTTGTATCAAATAATATTATTTTTATTGCGGGGATTAATTAAGGTTTTGGTTAACAAAAAATCGCTTCGCATAATTGTTTACAGAAAAAGAAAAACGTAAACACTAAATTCGTCCATAGTATGTATTGATCCAAAAAAAATAATGCGTTTTCAAAGCTCCAGTTAATTGTATGTATCTTCATTTTCAAACTGATTAAATGCAAAAAAAAAAAACACACACACACGCCACGAAAACACATAAGAGGCGACGTGATGAATTAATAGTCAGCACTTAAGTTTCTGCCGGGACAGCTGGTAAATTTCTACGTGGACACCATGGGTATGTTTGTTTTCTTAACAAATATATCATATTTTACATTAACTTACATTGTTCATTGATGAAGTTGACAAACTAACACTGCAATATAAGTAATTCTTCACAAAAGCGTTATCCTGAATGATATTAAAACTCTATAACACAAAGGCCTACAAGCAATGCAGTGAGGGCATTCACAGTCTTAGTATTTCATACACGACAGCTGTTTCGGTCATGGCATCACTTTACATCAGCTTTACAGTAGTGTAGTGTCTCTACCTTCATCGTAGTTATAACCCCGGACATTTCTGTGTCGAGACATCTTTCTGTCTTGCACCTTTCTCGGTGATGTATAATGAAATCACACTGTTGGCTACATGAACTGTTACACAGCACTGGATGCCTCACTCTCCTATCGCCATGTTGTTTTCATTACTGCGCAGCAGCAAACTCCAAGCAGGCGCACTTGTCAAGCTATGGTAGCGCCAGATTGGGCAGGGTTGTGTACTGTACCGAAAATCTGCAATATGTGGTAGCATTTGCTATGTAACAAGGCGCTAATGTAGCCATCTGCAGAATCACGAATTTAAAAAATCAGTTACATTTCCCCTTAGTGACTTAGTGCCTAAAACACACAGCTTCCCAATCAAATCTATATTCCCAATGGAAAACACCTCACATTTTCTTGGAAGGTAGAATAGCATGCATTGGTACCATGATACAATTTTAAAGTAATTATTATTGCTTCAATGCAAAGAAATAACTTAGGTGTGTGTGGACTCAAGCAGCAGCTTATTTTTAGTTTTGAAACAACAGCAGTTTGCATTTCTTAGTAAATCTAGTCATTTGTGTTATAGGTCTTTATACATTTTTGTGATTTCCATATATAGTACAGTAGTTCAAATTAATCAAGAAAATAAATAATATTGGTTATAATTAAAAAAAATATATATATTTTTTTTCTTTTAATATTTAAAAAGTAGCTTTAAATTATTTAGAATTAAAGTCATCATTATCTGAGTTTTTTTTTTTTTTTGTCCCTTTTACGATGTTACTCAAATATTGTGGGATTTATTTAATTTAATTAATTAATTAATTAATTTTTGTGAGATGGCACTGGCTCTTATTATAGAGACTCTGGCTGATTTATATACAGTTTTAGTCAAAAGTTTACATACCCCGATGGAAATGTATAATTTCTAGAATTGTCTCAAACAAATAACTATAGGAAAAATATTTTGTAGAAAAAATTTAGCTTTTGTGGATGAGGAAATTTTTTCTACAAAAAATAGATTAATAGACAAATTTTACAATTTTTTTGCATTTTCTACAGTCACTCATATCAATCTTGCGAAAAGGCTGTTTCAACACCTTCGACGATCGCCTCATGGAAGTCATGTGCTTAACTGCTTTCTTTGGTTTCCTCAGATGCTCCAATTATATACAGTTCCTTCGCTTTTCAGCTTCCCTTCCCCCATCCATTTCAATGACATTTACTTAGTTCCAGATTCTCATTTCCTAATTATGCTTCACATCACTAAGACAGCTCAACTTCATCAAGGTCAATTTATATAGCTTCAAAGATTAATTATCCATTGTGTCCCTACACCTCCATGTCTATGTACATCTACAGCAAGAAGCCTTTCCTCATGACGGATCCACTGTTCACCAGCTTCTCCCGTGCAGTACTTACAACGCATTGGTTCTCAACTCACCTTGCCACTATCATCTCCAAAGCAGGCCTTTCTCCTCATTTCTACACTCCTCACTCCTTTAGAATTGGAGCAGCCACCTCAGCAGCAAAAGCCAACATCAATCCTCAGCAGTAGAATCATATATACGCATGTTTCTGATATAGCTGTAGTTCACCAAAAAAAATTGTTAGGATTCCTGGAATGGGGGCTACCTGATCCGCCGGGACAACTAGAGGGGGGGGGGGGCGTTAAACACATAATTCCACTCTACCCATTCTTTTATCTCCAAAAAAATACCTGCTGTTTGTTTTTTCCTCCTTTGGGGTTATGCGGGGAGCTGGGGGTCCATCCTTTGGGGGTAAGTGAGACTCACTTCCCCCGACCTCTATGACCCCCGCCATCAACGCATCTGCCGAGGGGGTGTTCTCAAGGCGTGAGTCATAGGGGACTCCCGGCCACACACTCTATTCTTTAGCAGCTCCTGCTCTTTATCTTCATCAAACTCTACGCAACTGCCACTCCGCAGAGCTTGTTGTGGACTCAGCCAAGCCAATCTATTTTATGTGTTTTATGGTTCCCGAGGCTACTGAACAGCTTGTCTTCAAGGCCGCTCTCTCTCCTCTGGCCAAGAAGGCTCCCTCTGGTTGGGAAACTCTTTTCTTTCTTATCCTATCCCCTGAGGCCACTCCTCAAACTACCTCTCCAAGTAACGACCTTTCACTTCAGCCCCGGCTCTCGCCCCGTGAATTGTTGATTATGCTTTGGATACTACACCTGCAAGCTATTTCACTCAATGTTTTTCCTTCTTTATGCAAATCAAGGGTGTTATAATAGTAGAAAACACTAATGGATGCTTTGAGTAAACTATTGATGCCCGTAATGCATCAACGTAGAAAAATGCAACATGTCTAAGACTTTTGCACAGCAGTGTATTTTTTTTTTTTTTTTACTTGTTTGAAAAAAATGGAAATGTGTGGCTATACATTTACAAGGATGTGCAATACAGAGCAACAACCATTTGGGTATGGAGGAATAGAAGGATATATTGATAATTATTCTTTAATTTAGGTAAAACTGTTTTAAACTGTTTAAAATGTAAAAAAAAAAAATAAAAATAAAATAAAAAAAAAAAAAATCCAGAATAAACCTTTTAGAAAGGATTGCAAGGAACATGCAAAAAAATATGATACATGCTACACTGCATGGTTTATCTTGGACGAGCCTCAGTCTATATGTAGGTAGCAAAAATATTTAAAATAAAGCTGGTTTAATCTTCAATCAAATTAAGTCAATTCAGTGTTTTGTAAATGAAAAGGCCACAGTTGCTGAGCATAAACAAAGAACACACAGACTTGTGCTTGGAGATAGGAGGAGCATCCAATGATGAACATTTCTCTAGTGCTGTCAATGTTGGGTTTGAATGATGCATCTGGTTCCTGGAAATGCTCTACTTTTTTTTTTTTTTTAGCCATATCACCGGTCCTTGCAAAGTTTCAGCCACCCACTCTTTCTCAGCAGCAACATTTAATGTAGCATTTCAGAGATGTGACCTGCACTCTAACTGGCAGTTCCAAATTCACCAAGAGATTTGAAGCACATCTCTGTCAAGACACTGTGCCGGAAGTTTTTGCACCAGTGCCAAATTCACACAAGTTACAAGAATCAAATTTGCAATTTATTAAAACCTTTAAGGTACAAGGTATATGTCCCACAAAAATGATGCTGCATTTCTTATTTTTAACAATGAGGTGCACGAAACAGGCTTTCAAATTTACAGACAGGTTGGATCTGTTCATCCAAATTGTCAGTTTCCTCATGATATTGAGTCACTCTCAAATGTATTTTAAGAAGAAACGGTTTGAACAACCGCTCAATTCCTTGAATATCTTAAAGGGGTTAGATGGCTTTTAAAATATGGCAAACAGGTGGAAAAATTGACACAAAGTTATTGCTATTTTTTAACATTGTTTTTCTTCTTCCAGAAAAAAAGGGTCAAACCATTGAGGTCCTAGTCCAGAAGTAAAGCTACTGAACCCCTTTTCAAATCAGTTAGTGGGTCCCTTTCTCACGCAAGACGTTATAAGTGAAAGGACCTTTTCAGACCACTGCACCTGTTACATGCTGGATAAAATCACATGTACACCATATAAAAACTATTTAGATACAAATTGATTTACATTTGCATGAAGCGAATGGGCACAACTGATTTGCAGCTCTTCATTTCTTAATTACTGTTACTAAAAATAAATTATTTAAAATGACATGGTGTGTGATTGAGTCATTCCCTTTGTTCTGTTCCCAAGAAGCCTTAATGCATATGTTAATTGTTATCTTATACAGAATGATCCCACAGAACACCTTTGAAATCAAGATACACACCTCAATGGTTTATTTTCTTGGTTGTAAATAAACAAACACTTTCAATATTAAAATTGTCTGTTTTTTGTATCCTCTTGATACATTCCACTCACTAGGTGGGAGTAAAACATGTGTTGTGTTTTTAATTTGTTAGACAAGTATGCTGTATTTGAGATATAAAGAAGGCAGATGGAAAATCTCTTGAGATTCAAAGGAACTACTGGTATCAAAAGAAAATAATCTTCACTGACATTATTTGTTGCTTACATGTAATTCAACCTCTGACCATAAAGGTCAACACCTTTGATGCTTTTATTTGAAGCATGATGCATACAACATGCAGAATTACATCAGTTTTTCCATCACCATTAGTTAAGCATTGTTTGAAAACAAAAACAAGAGTGAAGCTTGATATTTAAAGCAGCTACACTAACCCACCTTGTCAGGGGTCTAGGAAGTGCAATGTAAACCATCTTTCCAGAAAGCACATTCTTTTGCAGGTCTGATTTACTTGATAAAATTAGACCTATGCATAACAATGTGCAGCGTGTGTTCTAAATAACAACCACTAAAAGTATTGCTATACCTGGCTGAATAGTGGTTGCAAAAAGATACAAATCTAATTAGCACATTTGCAAAGGAAGAGCTACACAAGAGTAAAATATTGATCCAGTTAAGGAAAAGAAAAAGTTTGCCATGCTTTTCTCATGGTTATACTATGCTTTTTTTTTTTTTTTTTTTTTAACTATACTTTACCAGACTGTTATTTAAAAAGCTTGCCGTGCTTTACAAATGAACATTTGCTATGCTCTAACCATGATGAGGGACATTTTATGGTTTCCTGGTATAAAAGAAAAAAATCGAACACTGGCAAATCTATCACCATTTAAATGATTAAACTGCTGGCTTTTCTGGCTTTTACATGCTTGTTCAGAAAAAAAAATACCCTGCATACCCTGGTGTCTCTAAATAGATAATTGTTTCCTCTTAAAAATATGCTAAATATTTGAATGAGCAAGACATTTCACAAGTAGCGTGGGAGTTTGTTGCCAGATAACTTCACTCTGACTACTTTCTCACTAAATACCTTGGTATCCCTGCATAGAAAAGTGTCTCAACTTAAAAAAAAAAAATTGTGAGATTTTAATGAACAGTCTCTCCCACAAGTGCTGAGGTCCCCAAATATGGTCCACTTACTGCCAATGTGGAATGACTAGACATGGCATTTGCTCTTCATTTTACCATCAAAAATAAGTTTCTGGCTGAGGACTGCCAAGAACTACACTACATTGAATATTGTACCAGTCTTGGCAGTCACCACTCAGGAAAATATTTTTCTTTGGGTAAAATAGAGAACAAATGCTCCTCGCAGTCATTCAGCATTGTTAGTAAATAAATCATTTTGGTATCACTGAATTTGTGAGCTGGATTACTTACCGTATTCAGGGATACCAGTATCTCTAATACACAAAGAGTAAAATAAAATTATCTACTGTAAATATTTATAATTATAATCTACTGTAAGTATTTATTTCCACCATTGTTTAGATCATTTTATCAGAGCCTAACATCTGCCACCTGGACTCACAAAGCTATTTTCTGATTCAAATAGATTTTCAAAAACTGTTGTTGGACTACTATAAAAAGATGTGTACTGCTTTCCTTCTTTCAGACACGTAATGGTTCCATTTATACGTAGGAACAATCTGTCTGTGGTCAGCAACTGAA
The DNA here is from genome assembly GCF_017654505.1 of Polyodon spathula. NCBI lineage: Eukaryota > Metazoa > Chordata > Actinopteri > Acipenseriformes > Polyodontidae > Polyodon > Polyodon spathula. The sequence goes on from NC_054539.1 coordinate 20,250,052, forward strand.
ACATGGCAAAATAGTGACTGCATCTTGGTAAAAACGACATGGATTTTCTCTTATATTGGTCTTGTTTTTGGCACGTAATGGGTACCAGTGCTGTTGACTTTAAATGGAAATGAATACCTCCAGCCTAAAAACATAAACACTGCTGAAAGCAATTTTGACTGTGAAGCATTACATGAGCATCTCTATGCCCTAGGATTTACCTTATAGGTCATTAAAGTTTCAAAAAGCCACAACCTCTAGACATTGTGCACCCAGACTTTTTATCACTTCCTGTATTTGTTCTTATCATTATCAGATGTGTTAACCACACCTTATAAAGGTTACAAGTGCTCACTCATGTGATACAGCATCCCAAGTTATTGTCTCTGTCAGTCGCAATTCCCCTAGCTAATAGACTTCTTATATGGCTTTAACAGTATCATAAGACAATTATATATGGAATATGTACAGGTAGTGGACAAAAAAAAGGAAACACCAACGTAAAGTCACTTAATAGGGCGTTGGGCCACCACATGTGGCCAGTATGGCCTGAGTGTGCCGTGGCACAGAGTCTACCAGTCTAGCAGGAGGGATGCGGCACCATTCTTCCATGAGAAAGTCAATCAACTCATGTCTGGTTGATGGAGGTGGACAACGCTGTCTCAGGCGTCATTCCAGAATATCCCATAAATGCTCGATTGGGTTCAGCTCTGATGACTGAGAAGATCATGACATATGGATAACATTAGTGTCATGCTCATCAAACCATTGGGTGACCACACATGCCTTGTGGATGGGAGCATTGTCATCCTGGAACCCCACACCCCCCAAAAAGGAAAGAAATGTTGCTACATGGGGTGAAGATGATCACTCAGTACCATTAAGTAGCGGTTAGCATTGACCTTGCCTTCTAAGGGAATGAGTGCACCCAAACCATGCCAGGAAAATGCGTCCCACAACATTACGGAACCATCAGAACCCTTCAATGTTGGAACCAAGCACTCAGGGCTGTAGAGTTCTTTAGGTTGGTGCCACATGTGCACTCATCCATTTGTCGAAAACATGGTGAAGGATTCATCTGACCATATCACATTTTGCCACTGCTCGGTAGTCCATTGCCTGTGCTCTTTGCACCACAACTCGCAAACGTGCATTGCCAGGTGTGATGAGGGGTTTGTTCACTCCAACCCGACTGTGGTATCCTGCTCTGTGGAGTTCTCGGCAGACTGTTTTTGATGAAACTGGCTGCTCATGGCCCAGGTTGAAATTTGGAGTCAGTTGATCTGCAGTTGCTTGCCTGTTTTGCCTTGCACTTCGATTTAATGCACAGATATCACGATCCTGGAGTATGAGCTTCCGTCCACTGTTGCCCTTTGCTGATGATGTCTTTCCCTTGGAGTTCCATGCTGACATCACCTCAGACACCGTTGCTCGTGAAACATCATCAAGTTGAGGTGTTTTGGTCAATGGAGCTCCTGCCAAACACGCCCCAACAATCACCCCTCTTTCAAAGTCAGTAAGGTCTCCTCTTGCAGCCATGCTAGTCATAATTATAGGCAACCAGGCCTGTCCAGCATTTTTATACATGACCCTAAGCATGCTGGGATGTTATTTGCTTAATTAATGCATGAGCTACACTGTGTGTGGAAGCCCTTGCTTTCAATACACTTGGTGTCCCTCATTTACCCAGGTGTTTCCGTTTTTTTGTCCACTACCTGTAGGTCTAGAGTAGATTAGTTCATGTTTCTTTGATAACTGACAAATGAAATAATTTATGTTAGGTGCTTCTTTCCAGTGTGCAAACTGGGTATGTTTAATTGATTTAAACATTAGCAGATCTAAATACCACCACTGTTTAGACTGTTAAAATAAGGCCCTTTGTGTGTCAAGGTAATGAAAATCAAACAGCAAACAGTTCATGTGAAAACTCCAGAGATGGTACTACTTAGATCGGTTGAATAGAAACCTCATGTAGATTTGTACACATACTGCTTGAAGAAGCTATAATCTGGCACACTGAAAGTGCGTTTTCCTGTGGACATTCAAAATGGTTTTAGTATTTACCTTGCTTCACAATGTTTTCACCATGCATTGCTATGGATTTGCCATACTACTGTGTCCTTTACAATGTTTTTGCCCTATAAAAATGTACCATGCTTTCCCCATGATTACAATATGCATTTTCCATAGTTTACTCATGTGTCAGTGTGACATGTTTATTAATATGCTTTACCCTACCTCATTATTCTTTACAATGCTTATCTACAACAGCACTCTACCATGCATTCACTATTCTGTAATATAATTTGCTATATTCTTACTATGGTAAACTTTTACAGTATTACAATTAATGTGTAGCAATTTTCCATGGTTAAAGCTATTTAATCACTATTGTCCTGTTTCTGTCTGCTACACCTATTAACCCAAGACTTAGCACTACTGCTGATACAAGACTCTTGATATTGATACAAAACATGATATCAGTTGACATCACATTATCTACAATTGTAAGAGTCTGGAACCAACTCCCCAGTAATGTTGTTGAAGCTGACACCCTGAGATCCTTCAAGAAGCTGCTTGATGAGATTCTGGGATCAATAAGCTACTAACAACCAAACGAACAAGATGAGCCGAATGGCCTCCTCGAGTTTATAAACTTTCTGATATTCTTAAGGAAGGGTACAATGCACAACTATGCTCTCAAACACTTACAATGAAGTATTTTACTAGATAAAGTTACTTATCCTAGTTAAAAAAAACAAAAACAAAAAACATATATGGCTCAAAAAACTTAACAATGGACATAAAGATATTTTAAAAAACAACTATTCAGAGGTTAGAAATGAAAGGTCCAAAACAGCAACATCCACACATTTTGTTAAATGTACTGAGAAACAGTAATTAAATATGATAGCATTTACGACCATGCTGTTTGCACCTGTTGGTACCATTTGTTTTTAAAAATGTTAGATCTCTTTTTTGAGATTATTTACAGTCATCAAAGTTTTGTTTTCATTTTAAAAACAAAAACAAACAAAAAACGAATGCTTTCAGGAATATAGCCTTGAGTGTTGGAGATTAAAAAATTGTGAAAATATTACAAAAATAGCCAAATTTACATTTTTATTACAATCAAGTTTTATCATCCTGTCAAGAGTAGTGTATTCTAAATATGCATGACCATTCTCAGCAGCAGTAAAGTGGGAGACTATGTAGTACAGTAGGTTAAAAGGTCAGATTCTAGGTGTCTTGTTGAATTTAGTCATTCAATTTATTTGAACTTCATAGACTTCTAAATATAACTCTGTAGACTGGTAAAACAGTTCCACTTACCCTAACCCCCTAAAGACTGACGTATTTTAATTATCTTTATAATGAACTTAGCTGTAGCACAGTTAGATTTTCTTTCGGCAAAGATTTATCATGGTAAATCTACAACAAACTCATTCTTTCAGTGGGAATACATCACCAGTGCAACATCAGTGGTTATTTTATACTGGCCTCAATGAAGACATTTCCCTGACTGCCGCAAGGTGAAACATGCCTAATATCCATTAGTGCAGAAAAAGTAATAATTGGAGATTAGGAAAAAATATCATGGGATAAAAAAGAGAGTATAAAGTGTATCTTCCAGCATAATTAGCCATGCAAAAGTATAATAATAATTAATACAATATGAAGTTTAAAAAAACACAACTTCAGTCATATTTCTAGTGGGATTCTTTGGGTTGTACAAATGTTTAAATGTGTTGGAATTATATACAGTAAACAGTACAACAAATGTATAAGGCGTCTGCAAAAGCATCCAGTAGGACAAGGGTCATGTGCAGATTTCTACCAGTAAAACTGAGTAAAATATAAGGCAAACTGCAAACTGATAAGGTAAACTGCAATGAACTTCCTTTCTAATCCGATTATCTGATTTTTAAGTCATTTAGAGATTGTAAGAAAGAACAGCTCAGTAAATGGATAATGCATATCATAACATACAGACTTTTTAAATAAACTTCTTACAATTATACCATTCTGTAGCTAGAACACATAATGAAACCATAAAACATTATGACACTCACAGTCGGCTATTAACACAGCTGCACTTTCAACACTCTTTAAAAACGATATGATTTGCAGTACTTAAAGTCGAATTATCAGGTGTCCTACATCAGTGATATAATCTTGAATGTATACCAGCTTTAAGTACAGTAAAAGAGCCGATTTAGTAGGTCTACTTTGATTAAGTCTACTTATGAAATATACACGTCCTTGGAATATAATCTCCTAAAGGGAAGCAAAATTGTATTTGTTTTGTAGGTGGATGGGTGACCTCCATGGAAAACCAGGTGCTGCAGGAACTTTTGGTGCCCCAGTAGGGGGCAATCTTCCCTTAAAGAGCTGATGTACTGAAACGGTGTTAGGTGGCACTGGGGTTGATTTTCACAATTTATTAATTTGTTATAAAAAATAACTTTGAAGTAGGGACATGCAAAATAAAGAGTAATTCCATTTAAGAGACATCATTATAGAAAGAATCACCTCTTAAGCATCAATAGTTGTCCTTCTAACTGGGTTTCTGTAGGAAGGACTAGCCGCTAAAAGTCAATTATTAATTTATTTTTTTTTTAAATCACACCATTAAGAAGCATAGACATCAGCATGAAATTTAGTGGTCTTTTGGGTGAAACTATTGACCCACTGTATTGTCATGCTTTCCAACTTTACAACATGTGACATAATATCATTCCTTATTTTACCCTTATAAAAATGCACCATGGGCATTTGCTACAGGCATCTTGCAGTGAGCCATGCTTTTGCCATGCATAGGCAGTTACTGTACTTTATAATGCTTTACTGTGCTTTAATAATTACACTTTACTACACTTTTACCATGGTATTCCTCAGTAGACTTTTCTATACCGTAGTTTATTTTGTATGTTTGTTACTGGTGCAGTTTTAAAATGTATTTAAACATAGACTAATACAAAAAACAGGGGCATATACAAAAAGTAGACTATTGTCACTTTCTCTGTTGTGCAAGTAATACCATGATCGGAGGTTGCTATCACCACAAACTCAGACTTGATTATGGGAGGTAATGTGGTCTGATGGTTGTAGATGAGTGAGGACTAAGAGCCAGAAGAAGCTTGGTTTGAATCCCAGCTCGCCAACTGGCCCACTTGACCTACTTGTGTTTGAGCCCCAGATAATGTAATTGAACAGGACCTCAATGCAAACCGATGTTCTACTGAATCCTTTCAAAATTAGAAATTCATTAAATGTCTCTCACCATTGTTTCCTTTATTTCTTAAGGCCTATTCACACCATACGCGAGGAGATTTGTTCTGCGATAAAATGATACGACACTACCTTTCACACCAGTAGTGACAGACGCACGCGATCGACGTGGTCAATTCCCTGGCTGCTGCACTACAAAATCGCTAAAATAGACACCAATCCTGTTTTTTTTATGTATCATTTCAGCGTCGTTTCAGTATCTCCCTGTCACATCGCAGGCAATGTGAATGGTTCCTATCAAAACGACATGTTTTCTTTTTATGTTGTTGTAGTGCGTTGTCGTACATAAGAACATTCAAATGGAAAGGAAAAATTTAAGAAAAGGGTTTGTTTAGAGGTTTTTTTTTGAGTATTATATGATTCAAATTTACTTTACTCAAGGACATACAGCTACAAATGTCATGTTAATGATATTTTTTACCTCTCTAATATCTACATATCTAAATATAATGAATGTTTTTTAAATATTGTTTTTCAGTATTGTTCAGTCTAATTGGCTGCCATTTTTCTCACAGGCCTGTGTTGTTTTGCCATGTTTTTGGTTTTTGCTTGAGAAAATAATGTGATATCTTGACCTTTCAACTGCTCTACTGTACATGCTTTGTGGTTTGGCATTGACACATGTGGCACTAACAGAGATGAAAGATTACAATATTTTTTTTTTTTATATAACTCAAGTTAGTAAAAATGTAGTTTATAAATTATATTTTACAAATTACAGCAGTTGCTGGTTTGCTTGTGACCTGCAATAGTTACTGGTTTCTTAAATGATTAAAATCATGACACATGTTCAGCAACTAAATGTATTTAATTAATATAACAGCCAATTAACTTTGGAATTTCATACTGAATGTGACTAACGTGTCTTTCTTGTTTCAAACTAGAATAACCAGCTTTGGAACCAGCATAACTACCTCCTTCAACCCACTCATCCAGCTTTAACAATTGGAGAAAGCTGACCACCTTAATAAACATGTAAAACGACATACGGCTATATATATATATATATATATATATATATATATATATATATATATATATATATATATATATATATATATACACACACACACACAACGCACACACGCACACAGTGTAGTAAAGAAATTTGTTTTAATGGGATTTGGCCAGTGTCTTCACAGAGACTTGCATTTTGCCCCGTGGGGGTTAGGTAGATAAAGGGAAACAAAAGAATAGGGCTCTATTCTAAGCCTTGCGGGAATTCAGATAATATTTTACAAGGGATTTGCCCTTTGGCAACATCCATGCTTTAGACTAATAACCTGCCCTCTCAATCTAGCCCTACCCTGTTCCTGTGCAGAATGTGTGGACAAACTGAGGCTTGAATCTCAAAGTTCATAGACTCATTCACATATTTTCATGGCTCCTAATTATCAGTAATGGACTACCTTACGTAAAGTAACATTGCATAGTACAAGATTAGGGCTAGCCGGGGAGTGTGAAACCAGCTGCTATTGCTCCCAGTGTACGCGTCACAGTAGAGGTATAAAATGACAGTGGTAAAACTAGTCTCATAGACAAACACACACACACCTTTTTTTTATTAAGCATTTCTTCATATCTGGTTTTGGCTGTATGTACATTTTCCTATCTTAACAGACAATAACTTTTTTTGTTCTATTATTTGCTTCAGAACCCCTAAATTACAGGGGCCAGGTATGTCTTCAGCTCCAGCTTCCTTCTAAATAGCCAGAGAGGATGGATGAGGCATTGTTGTATGTACTTTTAATTTTCGTGATATCTAGTCTTATAGAGACAAATAAACAATCGTTACTATTTTAAAACATATATAAATCAATAAAACAGCAGTACATTTTTTTCAACTATATTTACCCTTTATACTCAAATGTGTCGGCACGTGGTATTGGAATGTTCTTTTGGAATTTTACGCACAGCATTTGAAATGATTTAGGAACACAAGCTGTTTAAAAATTCTCGCACTTTGGACATCGAAACGGGACGTCATTAGGCCGATACTTCAAATAATTCCCAAGATGGTTTCTTTTATGTTTGCAATATTTTATATCATATTACATTTAATCACAAGCAGCGACGTTTTATTTAACTTGTTGATAGGTCTGCAAAGGGCACGAACAACATTAATAATGCTACTAAAATCATTGTGGAGTTCAAATAAATTGCAGGCTTGTAAAAGTCTGCTTTCTATGTACATAGGCCTAATTTAGGATTGTATTATCAAACATGTATGCAGTTTATTTAAGACAAATAACTATTATGTTCTAATGCCAAATTCAAAAACACAAATATTGACTTATTTAAGTGAAAACCTATTTGTTCGGTGTCTTAAATGTAGCATATCGAAGTGGAATCATGAGTTAAAATGGCAACCAACTTTAACTGTATATGTACAAATGAAAACAACAGCTTTTTTCTATAACAGTTAATGCATTGTTAAAAAAGTGTTGTTTGAAAATCTACCATGAACAGGGTTGGAATTCCTTGCTAATATAACCAGCAAAAATGGAAGAAGAGTATGTTGGTACCAAAAATGTAAACAAAAATGCAACAAATGTTAGAGAGAGGCTAGCAGTAGGAAAGCCATACCTAGCAGTAAATTTACCTAACATATAAGGAAAACCCATCAGAAAGTGTGCAATCTTGGATGAGTCACTTCATTTTCTTATCTCATGTTTTAAATGATTCACAACATAAACTATTGCCACCATTCTGGTATTCTTTAAAGCAATGTATTGTTTGGTTTGTAGAAAGTGCATCCTAAATGTGATATACCATGGTAAAAACATATCAAATTGTAGTAATTTTCAATTGGATTTCGGTCAGGGCTCTGACTGGGCCACTCAAGAACATTTACCTTTTTGTTCCTTAGCCACTCCAGTGTAGCTTTGGCTATGTGCTTTGGGTCGTTGTCATCCTGAAAGATGAACTTCCATCCCAGTTTCAGCTTTCTTGCAGAGGGCAGCAGGTTTTCCTCAAGGACTTATCTGTACTTTGCTCCATTCATTTTCCCTTCTATCCTGACAAGTGGATGTCCCTGCCGATGAGAAACATCCCCATAACATGATGCTGCCACCACCATGCTTTACAGTAGTGATGGTGTTCTTTGGGTGATGCGTTGTGTTGGGTTTGCGCCAAACATAATGCTTTGCATTTAGGTCAAAAAGTTCCATTTTAGTTTTATCAGACCACAAAACTTTTTGTCACATGGCATACTTCAAACGGGATTCAAGGTGGGCTTTCTTGAGTAATGACTTCCTTCTTGCCAGCCTACCATACCGGCCAGATTTGTGGAGTGCATGGGATATTGTTGTCACATGTACATTTTGACCAGTCTTGGCCATAAAAGCCTGTAGCTCTTGCAAAGTTGCCATTGGCCAAGGGATATTCAAAGCCTTTGATATTTTTTATACCCATCCCCTGATCTGTGCCTTTCAACAACTTTGTCCCAGAGTTCTTTTGAAAATGCCTTGTGCTCATGGTTGAGTCTTTTCTTTGAAATACACTACCCAGCATAGGAAACCTACAGGAACTTCTGAATTTATCCTGGAATCATGTGAATCATTACAATTTAACACAGGTGGAGGCCACTTGACTTGGTGCGTGATTTTGAAGACGATTGGTTACACCTGAGCTAATTTAGGATCGCTATTAGAAGGGGGGGTGAACACTTATCCAACCAAGCTATTTCAGTTTTTATTTTTAATTAATTTTCTACAAATTTCTAGAATATTTTTTTCACTTGGAAGTTGTGGGGTAGGTTGTGTAGATAAATGAAAACAAAAACTATTTTAATGCATTTTAATTTCAGGCTATAAGGCAACAAAAGGTGAAAATTTTGAAAGGGGGTGTAGACTTTATATATATATATATATATATATATATATATATATATCTACGCTATACTATATATATATATATAGCTTTGCTTGTCCCAATCTAGCTGCTTTGCTTTCTATTGAAAGCATGATGATAGGCCTATATCTGAAAAAGTGTTTTGCATTCATGAGTGCTTACTGAAGCATGCTCTTGATTAGTGAGAAACCAACTGTTATGATCTGAAGACAGTAGTATGGATAGTATAATAAAAACTGAATATTATTTATTATTTTTTTTTTTTTTTCAGAATACCTAATATATACTTAAAATTGTTTACATTGTTTAGAATTCATTTTTAAAAGCTGGACATTATATTTAAATTGATGATACAGTTTTCCAATGTCACTTTAATTCTAGCCTCCTTTTTTAAGGACAACGTTTTTGTTTTTACCAAAAGGTGAATTGATTACCTGGTCTTTTATATTGCTGTAGGTATATTTGAGAGAAGGAAAGTGTAAAATTGAAATTCAAAATAAAATGGTTTAATTTACATTTGATCAAGCAATAATTAATAATGCTAATATGTAGTGCATCTATGGTTTTACAGGGATACAAAATCTGGAAAATGTTATTTGCTATTTCCACAGCTACTTGTGCAGTAGGTAAACCATTGCTTGGGAAACGCGTGCAGTGATTGTGCAGTGTGCAATGGTTGGACTTCGGAGTTCTGTAAAGCTTTGCTTGCGTTATCAGATAATGACATTGTTTGGCTGACGACTACACTTTTCTACCATGCAGTGGTTTATTTTACTTTGGAAGAAACTTTATTTTTTTGGCTTCCAAATAATGCACTAACTATAAAACTCCCATTTCATGAGCCCTTGCAGAAAAGATGATACACTGTATAAGCTTTTAGTTTCAGCGATTTTGTAATGATCTGCGCCCTCTAGCTGATGTTGTCATGTGGTACACTTGTATTAAAGTTGGTTTTCTGAGCGTAAATCAAGACATTTATTTCCGGTATTCAATACAAGTTTGCAGGTCGATGTTTCAGCAATGTTGATATTACTGGTGACACTCTTTACGAGGCAGGGAGGTTGTATTTATTTTTGACATAGGGATAAAAAAGTGCAGCGAATGCTTACAGAAAAAAAGTATGATATGTAGTCTAATGTATTTTGGTCACACAGTTTAAAGTAGTAAGCTACAAAAAGCCCAACATTTGTATGCGGTACACTGCTGATTGAGATATATGGGGGGAGAGAGAGAGAGAGAGAGAGAGAGAGAGAGAGAGAGAGAGAGAGAGAGATTAGGTAACTTGATTAAAACGTCACGGGGTCAAAATACCAAAATGATGTCAGAAAATATACTGCAATCATTACTGTAGCCCGCGCTATGTTTTAATTTTTTTTTCCAATAAATGAAATAACAGTAGTAGCTACCTAGTGTATATGATTTGATTTATTGCTAATACAAATGTACGTCTATAAAAAAACAAATATTTTACCTGTAATGTGGTTATTTATATTTAGCAATTGTGAAGATGTGTGGTGATGCAGCATTATCACGATTACAGCCATTCACATTCATTATTATTATTATTTATTATTATTATTATTATTATTATTATTATTATTATTATTATTGTTGTTGTTGTTATGCATTAGAATACACTGACTGGTGCTTTGCAGTAGCAAGGTATGGACAGAATATCTATGCAACACATTGTTTGATGTCACTTTGCTACAGGTTTATAGATGTGAAATATATTACAAGGTACACGCACTGAAACATGCTGGTGCCTACAAAGGCGGTCCGGTTACTCTCGCCAAATATATTGACTCATGGTTTACAGTGTCCCGTGTACCAATTTAAAAAAAAAAAAAAAAATCTGCTTGAAACAAATGTATGTAGTTTAATAATTAAGTTTAGCGGGGATGGGGCTGGAAAAGGCGCCTTTGCTCTGCAAACTCACTGTGAACTGCTTGACGCGTGCGCAAAGGCCAGCGGCGCCAAATGTAGCGGGGAGGGAGGGCCCAAGAGGCTTTTGTTTGATGGAATCTGTTTACAGTCACTACTGTTTAATCTCAACCTGCTTCCTCCTATCTTGAGATACACGCTTGTCTTTAGCAGAACACTTGCAGAAGCAGTCACTCCTTCAGTATCTTGATGATGGCTAGACGGCCAAGGCACAGGTACAGCAATATGCTTACTTTAATGCTTTGGTGAACTTTTAATTTATTTACTGCTCGTGTTGTAACGTTATGGAGAGCGTTGTTGTATTTTTATTAGCTAGATTACTTTTGTACTTTCTCTATAGTACTAGTATAACATAAGCAATAAAATACACGATTAGTTGGTGGAAAGGTAGCGCGTAAATTGAATGCTATAATGTGGATTCTCAGAGTAGTATTTAAGTAACCTGTTTGATTTTAGAGCTAGTATACAGGTGAATTATAGATTTTGGTCAGGTGAGCATATGGGATATGCATGTACATTCCAAACTTTGTTTTGTGTCTGCAGGTTGTTCATTTAAATGTCATCCATTCTTTGTGGAGACTTCAAGGTTATGCGTGTCACAGGTGGCAGGTGGGCATTTAGAAGAATAAATATAGATGAACTGGCAGTTAATAACGAAAGGCATTAAGGATCTAAACAAATACAAACTATTGACACGTTTATCATATGTTAATTTAGTAAACAGTGCAGTTATCAAAACTTCATTAGATGTGACATGTGCTTATTTGTTCATTCAAATTGTATATCATCTGATATTCATTGTAGATATATGTATATTGTTAACTTGATTGTGGCGTTGTTTGGATTGCGTGTGTTTTTTTTTTTTGTTGTTGTTTTTTTTTTTTTTATCTCGAGGATTTCACTCACAGTATGATCACAGCAGGTCATTGTTAAAATACTTCCTATTTGTGCTACTTACAATGTTTTCATTCATGCAGTAATTGTTCAATACTACAGTACTCTGAGCGCAGCGCTAACTCCGCTGCCTTTGTTCTCATGATTTCTATAATTTGTCATGGTTTGTTAAGCATACTGTAGTGCATATCAGTAGTTTATCATCTACCCGTAAAAGACAGTGCTGTAGTCTAAGTCACCGTGGAGGTCTAGAAATTAATTAAGAAATACTAGGCTACACATACAGTGTCAAAGTTGCGCTCAGCATGTAAACAAGATGCAGGAGGCAGTAAGAGTACTGCTTAGTTATATGTATTATTCGATCACAGGAATTGAATGTGGCACACAATTTGTTAGTTTTATGTCTAAAATAATGTTAAAATATAAATAAACGTGTTGTTAGGGCTACAGTCAGCGCAAACCTCTAAAATAAAAACGGGGTGTATTAAGCATGCTTTAAAAAGAAGAAGCAATTGTGCATATATTTGTGGTTTTGATATGCGTTCTACATTAGTGGATTTCGTGAAGCATGTCCTCGGTTTTTTTTTTTTTTTTTTTTTTTAGCTCTTGTTATTACTATCGCTGATGGTAGCGGTTACGTTTAACCATTTAGTTGCTGGCGAAAAGTTAAAGCATAAAGTTAAATAAGCATTTTATATTATGCCGGAAAATAGTGTGTTTCACATAAACTGTAGTTTTATCTATATTTAATGTCAACTATTCCACCCTAAAAACAGTGTTTCTTTACTTTTTTCACTATAAGGAAAATGTAGATATCGTATGTGAACAATTCTTCCTTGCTTTTTTTTTTTTTTTAATTATTCGTTTGTTTGGTTTCCTTCTGGATGGAATCGTATTTCACATATATGAAGGATGATTAACTTGAATATAATTTATTCTGTGTAATTACTGGTAATTTAGGGTTAAAGTTCAAACTTTCACTTTTTGTGTACAGTAGTGTTAACTTAATCAACTTAGTGAAGAAAGGCAAATTATACTAGCAGTAGAACTTGTATTGGAAAGCAAATATTATTATTATTATTATTATTATTATTATTATTATTATTATTATTATTATCATTATCATCATCAAAATGTTAATACTAAATTTCCCCCAGCCACAATAAAACTTATAGGACTAATTTCATGTAATACCTGAGAACGCTAAAGGTTAAATACAATACATACTGTAAAGGACAGATCTCAGCTAGAGTTTAGTATCCAGAACATTTACCTGTGTTTTAGACCATCATTAGTTGAATGGTTGCCAGATGTATAATGAACCTGTTTTCTGACAATACAAATACAAGTACAGGTCCCAACATGTACAAATAATTCACAGTGCCAATCCCCTGAGATGTATCTGTGGAAACCAAAAACATTAGAACCAGTTTTTCAAAATATGTACAACTTGTTCCTACACCTGGATCTGCAAGATATACAGGTTCTGTTATTGCACAGTGTTTACTTATGCATTTGATATAATATTATGTTTATTGGCTAAATCATACAATTTTTTTTTTGTAGTGTTTACAGCAGTGATGAGGATGAAGAAGAAATTGAAATGTATGACCATGATTATGACGGACCCTTACCAAAGTCTGGGAAGCGACATCTCGGTAAAACTAGATGGACCCGTGAAGAAGTAAGTAAAAGTGGTCGGTAAAACCTGTCTAATCCGGCATTGTTTGGGAATACTAATACCGTATCTTTTTTTTAACAAGCTATTTAAAATAAACTATTACAATACATACAGTAAAAGTAGTACCCAGGTACAACCTGTAGTTCAAAGCTTGTATCAATTTAAATTTACTTTCTCCATTATGTAAGCAAGGATTTTACTGTAGATTTACCATACCTGCGGACATGTGTTTATTTACACAACATACTTTATTGTAAGTTTATTCAAGAAAAATCACGTGACATGGTGCCAGACTGCCAGATTCCAGAATAGACAGGTTTTGGATTGTAGAGGGTATCACACCATTATTTTTATAGGGATTTGAATTAAAAACATGCTAGTTTACATATACCAAAATAAGTAATTATTTGCTTGTTTCTGAATGTTGGACTTTTTCTTCCAACAGGATGAAAAACTGAAAAAACTAGTTGAACACCATGGAACTGAAGACTGGAAAGTAATTGCCAGTTTCCTTCCTGTAAGTACTACCTGTTTCTTAATTGTGATATATTATCTCTGGCATCTCATACAAACACATACACCAAGTTTTATCTTTTACTCCACATTGATGGGGGGGGGGGGGGGGGGGGGTTGTACTAAACATGCTGGTTTGAACAATGATTCATTTTCTGTTTTTTATAGAGGATAAGTTGCACATGTTGTAAATTGATTGGGAAACATCTTGGTGCCACAAGCACAGCCACAGAAGTGGTGGTTGAATACAAATAAACCACATAAGGTCTTAAGGACGTGTTGATACTAACCTGGGTAACTCTTGAAAAGAACGTCAATATGCATTGTGAGAATTCATGGAAGGATTTAGATCAAGATAGTCTTTTTTTTTTTTGCTGACCTTATTAAATTATGCAATAATATCTAACTGCAGTTCTGGTCTTATCTGGGCTATACATTTAAGAGGGGCTACAAGAAGGATGGGGTTAGAATTGCTTTATTTCTCTTTTGAAACACAAAATCATCAAGTTGGTCTTTCTGATCTTTAAAACCACACTGCACCTGTGCCTTGGTAGAAATAAAGATTTCATTTCTCCAAATAAAACTTATAATACATTTATAAATGCAGAATTGGAAACTAAAATGTTTCATTTCTAATGTACACTGTGGGCACCTGGTATTCAGTAGCACTAACAGCAAAAAGCACCTCATAGTCTTGAATAATTCTCTGGAGCAGCAACAGCAGAACTTGAAATGAGCATGAAGGTGATCATTACTGGATGTGAAACGTACTGCTGAAGATTGCACCCTGTTGTCTCTGTTTATATTGTTCTCAGACATCATGAACTCACGGAAATTAATAATTAAACAATTTTTTTTTAATTTATTCTATTTAATAGAATCGAACAGATGTGCAGTGTCAGCACCGATGGCAAAAGGTGCTGAATCCTGAACTCATCAAGGGGCCGTGGACAAAAGAAGAGGATCAGCGGGTAATGACATTTTATTGGTTTATTTTTAAAACAAAAGGAATACGAAGTAGATGTGAGTGTTTTATAGACGATTCATCATTAGCGTCAAAGTTTGTCTATTGTCCTGAAGTTTCTTTAGTTTGATTGTGATTACAGAACAATGCTGCTGCATTTGATAAAAAAAATGTGAGAATAGCATCGCAAGTTAAACTAATGTATTCTTTCTGTTTTCGTGCAGGTGATTGAACTTGTGCAGAAGTATGGCCCTAAACGCTGGTCTGTCATTGCAAAGCATTTAAAGGGGAGAATTGGCAAGCAGTGCAGAGAACGGTGGCATAATCATTTGAACCCAGAAGTGAAGAAAACCTCCTGGACAGAGGAAGAAGACAGAATTATATTCCAGGCACATAAAAGACTGGGAAATAGATGGGCAGAAATAGCTAAACTCCTTCCTGGAAGGTAGTGAATTTTCTAGTCTGTATTTAACTGAATAAATACATTGGATAACTTGATAGTACCTCACTTGTATCTCACTCAGATGACTGAACATATCGTGCATTTAATGTTTTGTCCCTTTTCTTCCTACTCATGAACTTCCACAGCTGAAACAGGTGCTAGGTGTTGCATGCTTCTGGTTTAAATGCCTGTTTTTTTGGCCCAGAATGATAGATTTACTGAGTGAATACTGAGTTCACTTTGTTTTGCCAACTTTAGCTCATTTTAATACCACAGTGGAGTGGAGTGTAAACAGCTCCATGGTAAACCAGTTCACATGATAAGCACATTTTCAGTACAGCTTAATCCTATGTTAACATGTTTCATAGATAGGATAAAAGACTTGTTTTTATTAGCATATATATTTTTTTATTCTTGCGCAGGACTGATAATGCTATCAAGAACCACTGGAATTCCACGATGCGACGAAAGGTTGAACAGGAAGGTTATCTCCAACTTTCCCCCAAAACAGGCCAGCCACCATTGGCTGCAAATTACAATAAGAACAACCACATAATGGGTTTCGCCCATTCGTCCACACCCACTCAGATACCAACAACACAGCCCATAATGAATGGAGATTATCAATATTACCACATCCCAGAAACACAAAGTGTAAGCTAAGTTTGCAATTAATTCTTTCAGATACAAGGAATAAAAACATATATATGTAGCCTTCTGATTAATAGTGTACTTATTAAAGACTGCTAATTCATGTCATTGTTGCAACTCCCCTTTGTAAATGACAGCATTTTTGGAGCTATTGTTTTCTGACTGCTCTACTTTAGTAATAAAGGAAAGTTTTTCAATGTCACTGTTTAATTTGGTCTTGTGACAAAATAGATTGAATATGATAAATACTAACTTTTTTGTTGGGGGTTTTAAAAAACAATCTGACATAGCCACAAGACTGGACATGCTATTTCTGCCCTATTTTTATTCACTTACTTATTTATTTGTATCTTGAAATACCTAATATATAAGTTATATTGACTGACCCTATCATCTTTTCTTTTCTTGTTTAGATTCCTGGTCCAGTTCCCTTTCCGGTAGCTCTGCATGTGAATATACTCAACATTCCCCAACCTGCTGCAGTTTCAATTCAGGTAAGTCTTTCAAAATAACTCTGTTAAATAGGGATTACTAAAAAGTAGGCTTTTGGGATACTTAGAAAAAAAAAGTAGGTGTGAAGTATTGTTGTAAAGTACTGTTTTTGCACTTCTTTTAAGGAGGAGGGGAGGCGAGACACTTCTGAACTGAAAGATCAGATCAGTTAAATTATTAAGCAGTGAAACTGAAGTTACCTGGTTTGCAGACACAGTTCTACGGTTGTATATTGTTTACACAGCAGAATAGAAACCATTTTTTTTCTCCTTTTACGGTTGGCTTGGCCTCAGCTGTGAGATATATTAAAGCCCAAGTGTCATGCATACACTTTATCTGTTCTTTTCCCTTAACTCTTAATTTCAGAGACACTATAATGATGAAGATCCTGAGAAAGAGAAAAGAATAAAGGAATTAGAGTTGCTACTTATGTCGACTGAGAATGAACTGAGAGGGCAGCAAGCATTACCAGTAAGAATTACTGAGTGGCTTGGATGAAGGGATAGCAGCTTCACCCCAATGCTTTTCTTTCCTCCTTTAAATCTTCCAAAACTGTGGTGAGGCTTACCAGTGATAGTCGCTTGATAATTTTTCAGCCAAGTCCATTTAAAAGTTAAGAGTCCACAAAATTATATTGAAGAAATTTAACCAATAAGTAACATTTGTTATTTGTGTCATATATATGAATGAATCATAGATACAGATAGTGATTACACCAATTCCATTTTAAAACTGTAAACTCATTTTAAAGACAGAAATAAAAAATAAAAAGGTCCTCCTCACAGTTTTGGTTTGCATGCTTGTAGACTTTTAATCATGATTTTGTTTTTCAAAAACTTCTAATTTGTACCAGTGTGCAGTCCATCCTTTTATTTTCAGTTCATTTTGCTTTGTTTAATTTTACCTTTTTGCTTGCCTTACAAAAAAAAAAAATGTCATGGCCATAACCTCTGACGGTGCATTCTCTTGTTTGTAAACGATCCATTACCACTACAGGATAAAAAAAAAAAAAATCACAGCCGTCCAGATCTGTGCATTTTTTGTTTTGTTTTGTTGATTCATTTGCATGTTCTTAATACTAATTTCTTTAATTTAGATTTTTTTTCTTCACCATAGTACAAACTTATACCTATCAATTAGCTCTTCTTTATTCTTGAGTTATACATAATTTACTCACATCTTTGCTGTGTTGGTGTGAGCTGCAGCTTTAGGAAGGTTATAGACAGAAGATGAAAAAATATATAAACCAAAAAAGCCAATAAGGAATATGTTGCGGAAAAAAATATGCTCCTCCCCTCCCCTCAAGCATGTGAACCTTACTTGAAGAGCTGTATTAACCCTGCCTTTCAGATTTTAATTAGACTATGTGCTAGCAATATTCTGTATACTGTGTTGTCACTTGTGGATTGCAAACTTAACAATTTGTTGCATAAGTTTTCAGGATAAAATACATTCTACATTAAGAAAACCTGTAATAAAAATAAGTTAATGGGGAAATGTACTATTAAAAATAATGTAATACAGTGCTAGACCCAGCACTGTACAGGGGTACAGTGGTCGGAAGAGTTTGGTTAATCCTGTCAAGATTTTAAACCAATGGCTCAATTCTCCTGTAGTTCCTATATTGCTTGGGTATTTAATGCAAGGAAACATCTGGGTGTCTATTTCACATGCAAACTGCTCAAGTGATGCAATCACTTTTATCTTGCCTTCAGCAGTGTCTGTTTGCCACCTTGTGCAACTTCACTGCTAAGTTCCTTTTCTCTGCCCTCTTTCTTGCAGAGCCAGGTGCCAAACTACTCCGGATGGAATGCCACAGCGATGGCTGACAACTCAGGATCTCATGGTGACAATGTTAACATTTCCTGTTTGGGAGAACAGCAGCAGCGGTCTGCTCCCCTGGACCACGGCTGTCATCCTGAAGACAGAGCCTCCCCAGCACGCAGCATGGCAGTCAACCAAAATAATGGCATGTCGCCTCTCCCTGAGATTACAGAAACACTCCAGCTAATAGATTCGGTAAGTCAGTACTGCACAAACAACACTCACAGAATGGTTTATCGCATGGTGAACTTTTCTAGTATCCTTAAAATGAAAATGTATAGTAATACAGTTGGTAGCCTGGCTGGGCATTTTTAACATATGGGTGCATGCATCTTGACTCTCTTTGTTACTACTTTTTAATGCTTTAAAACTTTGACATTTGTGTTGGGGTAATTATTCCAACTAAGTGTCGGGTACAGATTTAAAATGCACTAGCTGCTATTTTTTTTTTTTTTTTAAATGCACTAACCATTGTTTTTTTGTTATTTGAGATGTACTTATATATTTGAGAATGGAAGTACAGTAGGCTCGTCAAGTCAAACTGTTAACAAACAAAAAATAAAAACAAAGATACACTTTTTACTCCCAGAAAGTGTTGGGAATTGAGGAATTTTGATCATAATAGGAATTTTATTGAACACAGTGGCACCAAACTCTGTCTTTCGTGCCTCCCCCAATCTTTTCAGGATCCTTCCACATGGGCCGATCTCAGCAGTTTTGAACTCCTTGAAGGTGCAGATGCTTCACCTTGCAAACCACCATCCAGCAAATGCACAGAGCTTCAGCAAAAAGAGGGCACTGTGTGCGAAAGCTCTGAACATACTAACTCAAGCTTAAACAAAAGCGTGCTGTGTCAGGGCTCTCCTGCTTTGCTCAGGTCACTTTCTGCCTCAAAGTTTGCTGCCTCTCCTGCAGTCAGCCTTCACAAACGGAAAGGGATTGCCAACCATTCGGCCAGTGGTGACAGTAGCACCTTCACACTAGCAGACTTCAGCTGCTCCACTCCCAAGCGTTCCCCGGTCAAAAGCCTGCCCTTCTCACCCTCGCAGGTAGTTGAACTGCAGAGCCCAGCTCCTAATTTGCAACAATCAAAAATGGGTTAACAATTTAGAAACTAATCATTTGGAACAAATGACTAATCAGTTTTGCACTTGTTGATTTCCTTAGGTATTGTAACTTACTTATTGCTTTCACTTTCTGACCATTCTCTCTGCATCAGCAGAAAACTAACTTGTGATTTATTCTTCTTCATAGCACCTGTTTTCTGCCTTATTTCCTGGAAGAAGTTTAGATCTATGTTTCTGTTCTTTATAACACATTTGCAAAAGCTAAATGCAAGCTGTTTTTCAGGTAGAATATGCTAGCTCTAAGTGGTTGCTGGTACAAAAGCTATCTCGTTATTTATCATAAATTAATTGGTTTTATTTTAAAAGTTACATCAACTGATGAGCAATGTGTAAAAAAAATAAAATTATATAAAACTAGAAAATATTTAATTTCACCTGAAACACAGCTTGTGTGGCTTTTAAATTAATGCCTGCATTTTAATCAGCTGTTTGCAGAAATCACATAGCGGTGGAGCTCCTTCAATTCTTTGCTTTTGGGGGTTTCAGTGTTCTTATTTAAGTCTATAACTTTGTTCACCTTTATTTACAGTTTTTCAACACGTCAGGAAATCAAGTAAATCTGGAGATTGGCAATCCATCATTAACATCCACTCCTGTTTGTATTCAGAAGTCAATGATTACAACTCCACTACAGCGGGACCACATACCTAAACCTCAGAAAGAGAATGATGTGTAAGTTTTTCAGGATAGAGGGGTGGTTTTATTCTTAAAACATGTTTTTTTTTTCCTTAACAAATATGTATTTTAAAATTATAAATGCTCAGTTCACTAGCAGGTGAAAGCAGAGGTCAACACTATGAGAATTATAATAACAATTATGGAAACAATTTAATGACCTAATCTTTCAAAGCAACATAAATGAAAACAATTACCAGTTACATATTATTTGCTGTATATGTCACTATTTCATATATGTATTTAATTCAATGATATGGTAAATGTTTTGTTGTAGTAACAGTAACTTTTCCCAATTCTTTGTGTTTAAAAAAAAAAAAAATTAACAAACTTAGCATTGCGATCAACCCTTTTTAAGGCCTAAGGGGAAATTCATTGACAGATTTATTTTTTTCACCATCAGTTTCAGAACGCCAAATATCCGTAGATCAATAATGGAGACATCGCCAAGAACGCCTACTCCTTTCAAAACTGCACTGGCTCTACAGGAAATCAAATATGGCCCTTTAAAGATGCTGGTAAAAAGACAAGAATTTAGTACATTTCGTCCATACAGATAATAAATATATGTACTGTGACACTATATACATATATATAATATATATATATAGATATATATATATATATATATATATATTATATATAAATTAGAAATCTGTATCAGCATGTGGAATAGGTCAAATTATAATTTTCTATTTATTACATTTAACATGGAGTGTTGTTGATCTGTTTCAGCCCCAAACTCCCCATCTTGAACAAGACTTGGAAGATGTCATCAAACAAGAAGCTGTTGAGTCTGGAATTGCAACAGGGTTGCATGAAGATGAACAGCCTCTCTTAAAGAAAATTAAACAAGAGGTATTTTCTAGCAACTTATATAAGTTCTGTAAATTATTACCAAATGTTAAATACACAGCCATTTTTATTGAAAAAAAATCTATTTCAGGTGGAATCCCCGTGTGAGAGAATAAGACATGTCCTTCAGTGGGAAGGAGAAAACCTCAACACTCAGCTCTTCACACAAGGCAGTTCTTTGGAAGATGCACCGGTATGTCTATTAGATTTGCAGGCTTTAAATGGGTGCAAATAAAACGTCGACATTAACACCCTTTGAAAGTAAACACATTATTCAAAAGTTATTTTGTGTTTTAGGAATGTGTTAAATGTTTACAAATGTATTGTTTTCTTATAATCAAGTTGCTAATAAATATAACAAATGACCAAAATTGTTTTATTGAGTTGCCCTCAAAAAAAGTCATAAGTGTCTGAAATGTATAACGGTTTTCTAAAAAGGACACAAACTTATAAAGCCCTTAACATTTAATGGGTCAGGTTTCACATAGCAACTTTATCCGTTGTTTAAACAAACATTGAACTAATCTAGATATTTTGATAAGATTGATAAAAGTGTTTGTTACTTACGAGCTGTGTCATAAATCATTTTAATGTGTGTTTGGGTAGATAGTATTTCATTTATTTATTTAGTTATCTTTTTTTTATAAATTTTATTTTGCATTCTTTTTTTTTTAAAAAATTCGTGGGCGCACCATAAATGTATATGAAATACTTTATGACTTACGTTATGTACAGATTTAGTTGATTCACATGTCAATTTAAAGTACAAACAAAACATATATGTGTGTGTGTGTGTGTGTCTATATATATATATATATATATATATATATATATATATATATATATATATATATTTATTTATTTATTTATTTATTTATTTATTTATTTATTTATTTGTTTTTTGCTTGTTTGCAGAATCTTCTTACAAGTTCGGTGTTAATGATGCCTGCATCTGACAAAAATGAAGACAACCTCATTAAAGCTTTTAATATGCCTCGAAGATCACTTGGAAGTCCATTACAGGTAATTGTTAGGATATTGGCAAAGACCGTTTTAAATAGGTTTATCTTGTAGTTTTCATTTAGTAAGTTTTAGGATGCACCTAGATTGCTAAATAGATTCATGTATGTCAATAGATCAATGATTAATCAGTGTTTGTCAGTGTTAATGCTGTTGATGCAGTTATGTACTGATCATGTTCTTCAAGTAGAAAAATACATAATCAAGTGGGTGTTCTAGACAGATGCCAATAATCATACAAAGTGAGATTTTATTACAGCTGTTAACACAAAAATATTATTCATGCTTCAGTGTATTGTTTTCCAAAAAACAAGGTGAAGAACTTAGCTGAAATCAAATAGATGTAAAGCAAATACAAATTGCTTCTAATTAGTTGTTTTTTTTTTGTCTCTCTTATTTTAGCAGGTCAAGACATGGGGGGAATCAGTTGCTTGTGGACAGACTGAAGATCAAATGCTTGTAACAGAGCAGACCCGCAAATATATTAACCCATTCTCAACCAGGACTCTAGTCATGTAAAGAGTTCAAGCTAAGCATTATAACATGTATAACATTTTGAAACACTTCAGGTTGATTTAAGAATCAACGTTCCTTCTTTGTGAAGATAAAATTAGGAGGGGAACCTATTTGTTGTGGTACAACAGTTGAGAGCAGCACAATACAGTTTGACATTGTGCATTCACTTGTTGGATTTCAACCAACCAAAGAAAACTTAATGACAAGTTTACCTGAGTTACTAGGTAATAATATTTTTGTATCACTTAGATGTATAATTTATGCATAATAATATAAAGAACAACCTGCATAATTTATTTGTTTGAATATTGTTGTCCAAAAATTGGCAAACAAGCAGTGTTTTATGCCAGTATTCTTATTTCCCTGTTGTTGCATGAGGTGTGGGTGGAACACATGTACAAAATCACACTATCAACAGTCATACATGGTTTAACTAAATGCACTGATGGGAAGTATTGTGTTAAAGCATTATTACAGACCAAATTAAGATAATCAAGAGTGTGAATATTCAGTAATATTCTGTTTAAGTATGTTTTAAACCACTATTTGTGTGTGTGTGTGTGTGTGTGTGTGTGTGTGTGTGTGTGTGTGTGTGTGTGTGTGTGTGTGTGTGTGCATGTTTTTATTTTTTAGCTTGTCTGATGATAATACTGTATGGAAAATTGTTTTATTTGAACAAGTGTATTATATTTTTTATGTTATAATTTAATTTTTGTAAATGCCAAATGGAAGAGAATCTTTTTGCTGCTAAATAGTTCAGCATGTAGACTGCTAGTGTCAAATGAGCAGCAGAGCTTTACTAAATTGGAGACTCTACTGCACTACCATTGAGGGGGGCAGTTCTTTTTTTTGTTATTTGGAAACACTGTTCTTGGGAGATGACAAAATGGTCTTGCACCTTCACTTTTGGGGAAACACTGTAAAAAATGCAGGCTTTGAAATGTTCTCAGTTACTCTTATGTTTTTTTTTTTTTTTTTTTTTTTTTTTATATTGCACCTTCATTCGACTGCCGTAGCAAACATCAAACTAACACTTTGAAACAACATAGTAAATTTGCTGCCTTTTTAAAGCTTACGGTGCAACTCATCTGCACTTACTTTTTTTATACAAATTTGTATATCAGCTGCCTTGTAAATAAAGTGTGTTTTTTTTATTAGTTTTTTCTGTTTTATTGACATATGGACAAATTAATTGAGTCATAAATGCCATTATCCATTGAGAATACATTTGAAGAAGTGGTGCAAAACTGTGATAAGTGATGGAGAAAGTTAATGTGGGAAAACACAATTTTACAGTTCAAGCATCAATAGAACAGTGCTGTATGTACAGACTAGTATAGAGTATAGCAGTTCCATGTTTAATTGCAAATGGTTCTCCAGTTATATGCACAAATGTAAGTGACATACAGATGGACTGACAGTCTGACACCACCCATTCTCACTAACTTAGGCTAAATCATGTACATAACAAGTTTCATAACAATGGGATAACTTCCAGTTATATGGCGAAATCTGTGAAGTGTGACATGCTGTACATATGTACGGGTGTATATCCTAATTTTCATGGTTTAAGAGCAGTGACAGATATTAGAGTAAGTAGCAGGGTTGCTAAAAATATAGCGTTATGAACCCACAATGTAATGGTTATTACCCACTTTGTCAAACAGGTAACAGCAATAACGATCCATGATGTGCTACAGATTTTTTTTTTTTTTTTTTTTTTTTTCTGCAGTGATTTAGACTAGAGGACAAATCTCAAACCACAGTGCATTTTGAAGAGAGCTTTGAAACAGATTTTAAAGTTATAACTGTACAAAGTTGTCAGGATGTTAACAATGAAAAGAAAAAAAAACAGGCACATTATTTAAACAGTTGTAGCAACACCTGGGAAAGTATAACACTGATATTTTTCAGATTTAATTGCGCGGTGTACCATTCCAGACCTTCACGACTTTGTTCCACCTGTACCTTAAATTACTTCATTGAACCAAGTCTTAATCGGTTAGTTATTTATTGATGCCGGGAAAATCTGCAACTTTAATTCTCCAACACTGTATTTGTGCACCTAAGACTTGCACCCTGTACCTATCCAATCAATATCGTACCCTAGATATTTGAAATGCCAAATTTAAATGTCGCCAAATTACCAGTTTAGCAGAACCTCCATTCCTACTGTCTTTTGTCACCCAGAAGCAGATGTTACCAAGCTAATGAACCCTAGAGGCGATTCCCAGCCTGGGTATTCTCCACCTAGATTGGACAGGTGCCTAACCCATGTGAGCACAAAGATCAATAACTGGCACCACAGCAAACAGCAAAAAAAAATTTATTATATATTATATATATAATATATATAATATATATATATATATATAGATATATATATATATATTGATTTAGGCCTCCAATTAAGGAGGTTTAAGGACGCCCTCGTATTGTCGCCGCAGTGATACATCTGCTTTATAATACAGGCCCCCCTCGAACATACGCTGCTATCAAAAAATAAACATTAAGGTATTTATTCCCCCTCTACTAAAAAAACAACAACACACACACACATACCGTAAACTAATAAACGGGTAACACTATGTACATCATGTAAGGCCCCCCTCCCCCCCAAAAAAAGACGTGAGCCTCAATCTAGCACGTAAATTACAAACTAATGTACACACACACATAGTAAGCACATTTTATTTTATGATAAACTACGTACAGCAGTCATTCTTAAATTCTTACAGGTGGTTTTGTTGTTTTGTTTTTAGTTCAATTGCAATTCCCGTACTCAATCCCGTACAAATAATAACAATGTATTTACTATCCATGAGAAGATTTAGTTTTTGGGTTGTCTTACAGAGAAATTACAAACAAGCAAGTTACAGTGAGAAAAAATAAACAAATAACCGAGTAGGATATACTGAGTTTTTACAGAAATCAAGTTAATATTCTGAGGTCATTTTTGGTGCAGAAAAACATCTACGGCACACTCTTGAATTTATCTGCCACACCCACATTGTCCCGCCCCTTGACAACCAATACACACTCCTGATTCGCTAATACAGTACTTCCTGACCTTCCAACTACCACCTAATAGGCTCTCGATAACGGTTAACGATAAATGTACTGTAGTCAAAGTAGGTTCATCAACACGCTGCTGCATACAGGTAGGCTACCGTATTACAGAAAATAAGCAACCGCGATACTTCTAAAAATGACATAATTCATTTAATAAAATATTGCAGCGTTTGAAAATCGTAGTATTATTAATAAAGGTCGCCCTCGTATAACGGCCGCCCTTTATACACACATACACACACGCAGTATACTTAACAAACCATTCATATCTAACCTACCTTAACTATTTGCTGGACAATTGTAGTTGTTTTTATACAAATTAATGTAGCAACTGGCACCACTGCTTTCTATCCTGGTGCACCCAAACAGTGTCCTAATGTGTCTGTAGTCGTTGCGTTATTTTGCGCCTTTCATTCCGAGGCACCCAAAGCACTTCACGTAATAACAAGTATACTAAAACATTCAAACACCACGTAAAAAAAAAAACAAATCTAATAAAAAATTATATATATATACATATATATATATTATATATATATATATATATATATATATATATATATATATATATATATACTAAAACATTCAAAAACAGCACGTAAAAAAAAAAAAAAAATCATAATAAAAACAATCTAAAAACAGTTTAATACACAATATGACAGAGCACGTAAATAGTCTGATACACAAAACAATTGAATAGACCATCCCAGTCTACAAATAGGCCTTTGTGTAAAAATGTGTTTTAAGTTTAGATTTAAATGTATTTAATGAATCAGCTTTATGAATTTCGAAAGGGAGAGTATTCCACAACGTGGGTGCATAATGACTAAAGGCTTGTCCACCAAGAGAACCACACAACCGCTGTAGACACCAGAAGTCCAGCATCTGCTGATCTCAGCTGACATCTAGGGACATATGGTATAAACATGTCATTAATGTAAGTAGGGCCATTTCCAGAAACAGCCCTAAGTGTCATTAACAATATTTTGAAGATGACTATATTTTACTGGAAGCCAATGTAAACGGTCAAGAACTGGTGTAACGTGTTCAGATTTTTTTGTTGCTGTCAGAATACATGTTAATGCTTTCTATATGTGCTGTAAACGATTGATAAGCTTACAGGGCAGACCAGCCAGGAGGGCATACAGTAGTCAAAATGGATTAATAATGAATTAAAATTTGAGCATTAGATTCAGCAAGATACGAATGGACTTGAGCAATGTTCCGCAGATGGTAATAAGCAGACTTAACTACAGCTGAGACATGAGGCTGGAAGCTAAGGGTGGGATCCAACAAAACTCCAAGGGCCCTATTTAGCAACATTCGCAAACTCCTAAGGCAATCACAAAACACTTTTGCGGACAGTTAGCGCACCAAAATCAGGTGCATGTGTGGGCAAACAGACTTTGCCCACCTATTTGATTTAGCAACCGTGTTTTAGTGCCCACCTGGCAAGTCAGCATTAGCGCTCGACGTGGGCTGTACTTTAGGGGAGTGTCCTCATTCACATAAAATGTAGCGATTTAGCAAACTATCAATAGTGTTAGCATTTGCTTTCATGTTTGAAAAACAGATCTAAACTGTGCACAAATTACATGGTCGACTATAAATCAACACAATCACTAAAATCTGCCAACTGCTTCAGGTTGATCTGGAAGGAGACACGCTGAGAGCACACTGTACCTCCAGCACTTCATTGTACCCACTTTTATGCCATTGGCTCATTCCAACGTACTGTATTGATCCATGCATTTGTGTTTATGTACAGTATTCCCAGCTGTCTATTTGTGTTTGCATGCTGTATGTGTTATTCCCTCCCCACTGTATTCTGCCATTGCTTATTTACCTTTTGTGTGTGTATTTCCGTACCATGTAACCCACTGTTTGTTTTTCTGCCTTGGTTTGTTCTCATAGGTTGATATCTGTGCATTCTCATTGGTTGTCGTTTGTCTGTCTGTGCCCTTGTGTCCTGGTGTGCGGCTGAGGGCCAACAGGATGTGTCTGAAGCCTGGTACCCTATTTACATAAGGGGGTGGGCTAAGCCTATAAAAAGGCGCTGCAGCACTGTTGAAGTGGTTGTTATGCTGGCTGCCATGGAGAGAGCATCCAGAGAAATAAATAGAGAGAAAGGATTTGAAAAAAGAACCAGCATCTCTCTGACACTAGCCAGTCGGCTGTGCATTACGAGATGTACCTGCAGCTTTAGTAAAACTGGCAGGAGAATTCTTCCATTTCCCTGTCTCTCACGAGCTGCAACAACATATAAAGCAGTGTTTTCTTAGGAGGTATGTGTTTCCTGGCGTCCTGGGAGCCATTGATTGCACACATGTGCAGCTACGCGCACAAACACAGAATAGGCACCACTACATAAATCTTAAGGGAACTTATTATGTTAACATGCCAGAAGTGTGTGATGCCAACTACAGTTTATTAGTTTATCCTCGCTAATTGGCAGGTGGCAGCTGCGTTTCAGCGTGATGACAGTCTGAGAGGCTAGTTGATAGGGGACGAAGGGTATCCACTGAAGCGGTGGCTACTGTGCTGCTCAACCCCACAACCCCTGCCGAACAGAGATATCACCATACCTTTAAAAGCACTTGTACTGTAATTGAGCGAATATTTTGAATCCTCAAAATGCGATTCCGATGTTTGGATGTCTATGGGGGAACACTACAGTACACTCCTCAGAAGGTTAGCAATTTCATCCTGGCTGGTTGTGTTTTACATAACATAGCTCTTTGTAATGGATGTGACGTTGAACTTACAGGGCTTAAGGGAAGCAGATGCTGACCTTGAAGCCCCAGTGGTGGAGTAAAAAGTATTCATTCTTCACCTCCAGGCTACTTAAAAAAAAATGCGTAGCCTTGCTTGAGGGGCTTGGTCATCCTCCACACTTGGGTTGCTGGATATTTTTTTTTTTTTAGCTTTTCTCTCCTTTTTTGGGGTTTCAAAATACCATGTGTTCACTATCGCAGACGCACAGGTGCTCTTAAAGGGAATGTTGAATCCTTATTGGTTGTGACCTTACTCCCCCCACTGTGCGTTGACTGGTTGGGCGCATGAGTCAATATTTGATCTGCGTCAGCCCACACATGAGACCCGACTTCTAAATCACGTTTTCGTGTGCTATCTTGGCAGTTTACTAAAGCTGTCATTTTTACCCTAGCGAAAGCAGCTGCGCACGTATTTGCTAAATAGGCCCCAAGACTTTTCACAGTTTGCGAAGAGCTGATAGGGGGACTGCTTAGGGTCAGTAATAGTGGAGTTTTGTTTAGTACTGTTTTAGAGCCAATCAATAGCAATTCAGTTTTATTTACATTTAGCTGCAAAAAAACTTTCAGACATCCAAGCCCCTACAACTGTAAACACAACAGAGTGTTCCCCATGACACGTGGCAATGCATGCATGTTCTGTCTGAAAACTGATTTGGTATGCAAAATAAGAAACCTAGAGAACTTCTGAAAGTGTGTATCTGTCAGTTTCAAAAACAGCGCTGTCGTATCCCAATTCCTCACAAAAAGAATACAACAAATTCTCATGGAAGACACATGATTTCTATTTTTTTTTTCACATTTATGAGGGTCATACTTACTGTTATCAACATTTTCTGAAGCTGAAAATTCATCCACAGATAAGCCATTGTAGTTCCCTTGCACATCTAAAGCTCAAAGAGTGAATTCTTTGTAAATATGGCTAAAGGGGTTATTTAAAGAATGTTTTTTTCAAATTGATTTATAACCTGTTTTAGAATGTTGTGAAAGAAGCCAACAACATTTTAGAACATTTTTATTGTATACAATGATTTGAAAAAAGCTTTGCACATAGGGGCCCATGGTCAATATGTGAAAGTCAGTGGTGACTATCAGGGGTATATATGGTTTAATTGATTCATTTTGCTTAATGATTTCCATAAAAAAAAACTTGACAGAATCATCAATTCAACCATTTATAGCAGCACTATATCAAAGTGCGTGGTGTTTATCTTCTGGAAATAGGAAAATAAAATTACAGTAAATATGGCAGCAAATGGTAAGTGGGGAAGCTCAAGGTCACTGACACATTTTGTCTGATATATTTGTTTAATGTAACAAATTTCAAGTCTGAATCTCAAATGTTTTCTGAGATATTACTGGAGTGTACATCAGTATGGTAATTTTTTATTGTTAAAATACTATAATAAAGCTTATTCATGAAAAAAGCAGCTGTTTGCCAAATGTAAAGAGGTTATTGTGGTCTCTGTCTTTAAAGCGATTGATTTATCTTTACAGGCCAACAATATACTGGACCCTTTAAGCCTAGAGATATGGGTATGGGTTGTGGGTTTCGATTTATACATGTAATGTAATTTATTTGAGAATATGTTTGTATTATAAGATTGCATGTACCTTATTTAAAAATGTAATACAAATATTTGTAAAAAGTATAGGCTATACAGTATATGTGAATCAGACAATCCTGGCCTGTGATTGGTTAAAACCTCATCATAGGAGGGAAAAATAGATTGAACATCCTTACACCACCGGTCAAAAGTCTCTGTCTGTCATGTGATTGGTTAACGTCACTGGCAGTCCCGCCCCCTTTCAAAGGAACGCTTTTCTCGTGCACACTTCACAAGAGAAAATGGCTGAACATTGATTCTGTGAATTAACAGAAAATGAATTACAAAACATACTACAAAAGAAAGATGCTCCATACACTAAAATGGTGATTAAAACATCACTATCACTGTTTTCTGACTTTCTGAAATCCAAACAAATTAAACTTAACAAAAACAAATATGACAGCCATGATATACACTGGATTATGCAGCAGTAGGCAAACCAGACAGAGACAGAGAAAAACTTTTCTAACTATATGGTATGTACTTCAAAAAACATTTTCTATTATTTTTTTATTTTATATATGTATTTACTTATGCTATATCAGCTATATTTAAACAAAATATATAAAGTTGTATTTACTATCAAACCATGCCTCACTTATTTTCTTGACTAATTAATATATTAAATATGTACTGCAGCCATAGAGAAAAATTAAATGGCCCGAGGGAATACTGTTGTTACCTTCAGGGTACAGCTTGTGGCTTCGGGCATTATAGCCCCCTGTCGGTAACAATAGTATATATATATATATATATATTGACATGAAAAGAGATCCAAGATGGTCTCCTGGGAACAATCGCTTCCTTCAACAAGAAGAAGATAGGCCTCGCAGTCTATATTTAAAAGATGCCTGTTTTCACATCCTTGTTTGCCACCTGCCTGCCAGAGAATTACTACATGGTGTGTTGTCCTCATTTTCACTAAATGTTGGTCCACCCATAACTTCAATAAAAAATCCTAATCAACATTCACATTCACATTTATGACCGATGGCTGAAGTAGATCTCCATTGTCAAATTTGAATTTACATGTCCTTAAAAGGTTGAGCAAAAGTCATGGACAATTAAGTGTGGCGACACATTTTTGGAGTGTATTTTATTTCAAATGTTTAAAATCTTAGAAAAGATACTTGGGACAATGTGGCACAGTAAAATACAGAAAGTAATCATGACAGGGTCTATTTTAATAATCTAAGAACTGGTACATTAAAATCTTAAATCTAATATATCGTAATTGCCATTATAGTGCTATTGCATTGCCATTGAAGATTAGACATGTTTGAGTTTCCACTTCTCTCTTCTTGTCTTTTCCTTCTTTTTTTTTAGCCCTCCATTGGAAATTTGGCCAGGGTGAGTTGACGTAGGATTAGTTTGGCTGAGATGCAATCAAGTTTTGGAAAGCACATCCCATATATTAAACTTTTCTTTAAAAGAGGCACCTAAAAAGATACATATTTGGCTTACTTGATCTTGCTCCTTGTTTTTGTTTGTATGTTGTATACTCTGTTCATTAGCCACCAGTCATGCATGTGGACTGCGTTATGACTTAATGGTGTGTTGCACACCGCCTCTCTGATCCCTGGGGACAGGAACCTTATTTTAATCTCCTGGGATGTGTGTGTTTGTCTGTGGACGGGGGAGTAAGAAACAGAAGTTGCCCTTCACAATGGTATTGTTACACTCATCAGAGTCCATGGCTTGCACACCTGCATGCAGAGGTTAATGAAGCAGATGGCTTAATGCACACTTTCTGTGCACTGAGAAGAAATGCCTTGTTAAAAACAAAAACACGCAGAATGCAGGTGTTACTTGCTTTGTCATTCTTGGGGAAGTTCCTTGTTGAAAGCATAAACTGAACTGAAGCCTCTGCACATAAAAACAAAGAGTTAAAATTAGGAAACAAAACAAAACGAGAATTTAAATAAATAAATAAAGTACATTGCAATATCCAACCTATATGTAACATTTGTATTCAAATATGTTACACAAAAGTATACATTTCAAATATCTTGGCTTCCATTTGAGTTTTTTTTTTGAAGATTAATACCTGAAGCACTTTTTTTTTTTTCCCCACGTGAATGTACTGTACTCTACACATCCTCCACAATTCACCTGGGTGTCACTGCTACACTTTCCAAGAAAAAAATCCCTTAGGTTAATCGGGTATAACATCACTGTAAACTCGTGCTTCAATTTTGGTAGGTACAGCATATTTAGTAGTGGTTGGTACAGAATTATAACCAGGGTGCGATATACGTATTTTACCAGCATAATCTGCGTGAGTTAATTGTTGTTAATCTTGGCCTTTTTTCCATTCTGCTCAACGGGTGGGACTCGTTGGGTAAAAAAGCCACTATATTTTATGTGTCCTGTCTTCATTTCATTTTTCTTTAGTATAGTATGTACTTCCGATGATAATAAAAAATAACAGTTTGAAATACAGCAACTGAATTACGTTGACATAGTTGATTTTCATAGGTCAATTTGCCTTTGTACGGTCCATACAGCACTACTATTGGATGAGAATGATGGGTGAGTGGAATCCGAGCCTGGTCCACTTTATACAGCTGAACTTCATGAACCGGCTCCATTGAAAATAAACGCCATTGTTTGTTTTTTTTAAACATGGTAATACTGTGTGCTACTGATATTACAGTCTGAAGTCAGTTTGCTTAAAAATGATGCAGCATACATTTATCATTTTAAATATGTTTAAAATTTCCAGAAGAAATCATTGTCATCCTGATTGTAATGACCCTGGATCTACTTTATTTGTGTTCGGAAAGAAGAGAGAGAAACCAGAGACTGCACTTAGGGGCTGTAACACAGTGTCTTTTTGGACTAGCTCTCTTGTAGCTCTCTTGTAGTCCCACTTCACTTCTGTGCTCTTTGTTTAACTCACTCTCAGTAACCCAGCAGCCAGATCCTGAAAAAATACAACCTCTACAAGTTTAAAAAAAAAAACCTTTAGATTTGGACTGAAACCCTCCAGATTTCTATTTTTACACCATTAGTATGAAATGATGGAAAGGGGCTAAAATTGAGCATTCATTTTTAAGAAACAAATTAAATAATATGCAAATAATCTAAATACTGTAATGGTCTGTAAAAATGGGCTTACTTTGGCGATTATTGGTGTTTGAGAAAAATATTAAAAGTTTGCAAAACATGAATAGACATCAAAAATAAACCCTGAAAAAAAATCTGAACTGAATTATTGTTAAGATTATGACCAGAGTTATGTGAGGTTATAGCATCAACAAGTGCATTAGTACTACAGTAAGACTGAAAATTTCAGCAGTATCATGAACATAATGACCATAGTTCAAACATTTAATTCAAATATAGCAGATTGATAAGATTTTCTAATGAAAAGCATTAGTTTTAAAAACATTTATAAAGATTGAGGAGTCTGCAACTTGACATCAATACTTTGAATTCACTTTTGAAAGGCTCCTCGTCTTCCCAAGCTGGTGAGGGTTTCTGCTTATATGGTGGAGCCATTGTGAACACCTCCTTCTCTTAGGCTCCTTCAAGCTCTAAAGCAGAGATAGAACAGTGCATGTCTCGCGAGTGTAGTTTCCCGGGCTTCACAACATTGTATATTTTCTCCTGGGGTTGCGGCGTTTTCTTATATTGGCACGTGATATTTCACACCACAACCACATCTGCCATGTTTGGAAAAGGAGGTCTTGAGTTCATTATGAACTTGAAAGGTTTTAAATCATAAAAAAAAAAAAAAAATCCAGAAAACTCTTTAAAATCCACATTTACCTTTAACAAAAATGTTTGTTAAATTCTTACCTCCAGATATCCCTGAGTAAGAAATAAAAACCTAAATCTGGAGGGAAAACCTTTGATCTTGCAACATTGCCAGCAGCAGCCCGCTACATATCCCTGCGTCCCGGGCACGTCCCCGGTGCCCAGCCACCAATCCCAAGCAGACACGTCTTCCCACTCTTGATCTCCTAATGGTTGCAACATCTCATCCTTTGGTTTTGCCAACAATGTTGCAACTTGGTACCACTTTGTGGGGCAAGCCAAGCTCCTGATTAGTGGCAGATCTCCTGTCTATGATGTCCCCGAAGACCTGCTGCAATTGAACTGTTGACCCTGGGTCACAGAACCTTCCCGAACGCGGTTACAGCAGACCTGGGGTTGTTACAATACAGAAATTGACAACGTTTATTTGAGTTACTGAGGCTGAAAATTCATGGATTCATTAGATTTTGTTATACAGTAAATCTAAAGACAAAACAACACACTACTAAATCTGAAAGAAACATACAGTAAGAGTATGCACAAATAGAAAATAAAGATTGTTTAGCTACGTATTGTAAATCATTCTGGCATAATTCCGAGACCAAACTCAGTCTTGTATGAACACTTTACTGAAAATAACACTTAACAATAAGACAAAAAATCTGTTGAAAACCACAAAATTAACACCTGAGCTTAGTTGTGAAGAAAGGGTGGTCCATGGCAAAAACTAAAGGCAAGGGTGATAAAATCCACCCTACCCAGTAAGTTAGATACATATTTTTTGACCTGATAGTGAAATTATAATTTTGTGTTGGTCCTCATGATGTTTTTGTACTGAACAAGGTTTTACATAAGACAGACCCTTGGACATGTTTTTATTAAATCTGTGGAGCTGTTAATATATGTCTGGGGATTACTTTACATAGCTCCTTATCCTGTGGTGCTTTACATTTCTAAAAAATGCCAGAGATGCCGAAAAAAAAAAAAAAAAAAAAATTAACAAACAGGTAGTGTTCAAAATAAAAGCTAGGGGGTGAACTATATGCATCAACAACTCCTGCTGCAGAGTCACTTACAATAGGACCTCGGTTTGACGTCTAATCCAAAGGTTGTGCTGGCTTGAATGACAAGCTGTAGGATTGAAACAACTACATGCAATACATACATAATCTTTTTCTGACTCTGTATGCTGTTGGACCCTTTATAACTACCATTACTGTTGTATATTTTTATTACTTAATGCAGTGAATATTAAGAGTTATTTCATAAGCAACACACCATATGAAAAAAACATTATGTAGTGTGACTTTGGCCTGCCTGGATGCTTTTCATTGACGGCTCAACCATGCGCACTTTTCTCATAGTTTATGACAAGTGCTTTGGATCTTCCTTTTTTAAGATAAAAAGTCAGTTATACTTGCCGTCTAAAACTTCAACATAATCACTGGCAGGGTGTGCTGTCAACTGGAGCCTTTAGTATGTTGTTTTTTTTTTTTAAACTAAACTGTACTTTTGAAAGTGATTGTAGAGACATAACAAACCATACTAGATAACACTATGTAACACAATTTTTGTTCCTGGGTAGTAAGTGTTATTTCCTAATTGCTTATGCCTCAAAAGTATAGAAAATGGCTATTATTCCCCACAAACTTTGCTTTTGTGACCAGGACAGTGATAGTCTGAAATGTACCTATTTCCAATGAGAAAACGATCTTTTCATTCACATAAAGTCAGAAAAAAACAACATATGAATCCAAATTAACATGTATTTATACTAAAGTAATACAAAAATGACTACAAAAGATTTAGAAGTGAGGAGTTTTTTGAGATTTACGATTATACTGTAAATCACTTTCACGAATCAGCCCCCAAATGTAGTCTCCCATCATGTTCTCGTTATACTGTCCTTGGTAGCGGCGTTCAAAGTCCAGTATATCCTGGTGGAAGGGCTTGCCTTGCTTCTCCGAGTACGCTCCCATGTTCTCCTTGAATTTATCAAGATGAGCATCAAAGATATGGACTTTGAGGGACATCCTACAGCCCATTGTGCCATAGTTCTTCACCAGAGTCTCAACCAGCTCCACATAGTTTTCGGCCTTGTGATTGCCCAGGAAGCCCTGAACTACTGCAACAAAGCTGTTCCAATCCGCTTTCTCCTTACTAGTGAGCTTCTTGGGGAATTCATTGCACTCCAGGATCTTCTTTATCTGTGGTCCGACGAAGACACTGGCTTTGACCTTTGCCTCAGACAGCTTAGGGAAGAAGTCTTGAAGGTACTTGAAGGCTGCCGACTCCTTATCTAGAGCTCTGACAAATTGTTTCATAAGGCCCAATTTGATGTGCAGTGGTGGCATCAGCACCTTCCGGGGGTCCACCAGTGGCTCCCACTTGACGTTGTTCCTCCCCACAGGAAACTCGGTCCACTGTGGCCAGTCCCTCCTGTGGTAGTGCACCTTGGTGTCCCTGCTGTCCCAAAGGCAAAGATAGCAGTGAAACTTGGCAAAACCGCCTTGGAGACCCATCAGGAATGCCACCATTGCAGCCTCTTGATGCCATCTCAGAAAAATGCAGATATGTATCCACTTAGGCAGCTGGAACTAAACTGAACTGGTGGGCTTAAGGCCCCTGTATTTATACTACTATTTATATTACTGGAAAGTTCTAGAAAGTTCTAGAAGTTACTCCAAGTTCACTCAGCACTGAATCTATCTGGAATGTTCTGGAAAATAGGTACATTTCAAAATATCACTGTCCTGGTCACAAAAGCAAAGTCTGTGGGGAATAATAGCCATTTTCTATACTTTTGAGGCATAAGCAATTAGGAAATAACACTTACTACCCAGGAACCAAAAAAAAAAAAATATATATATATATATATATATATTAATTGTTACATGGTGTAATAAAACACAACAGCTTACACATTTGATGGTTCTATGAAATGAACACAATTTTACAAATCTGCAATTTGTTTTTTTTCCTCTGGTTTATTAGCACGGCTGCCATAATGTTCAGTACAGCAAAGGTTTTTATACTTACACTACTGTATAACACTACCTCTCTTATACTACTGTATAACACTACCTCTCTGTCGCAAGTAGATTGGGTTAGAAATTCAGTTTGCTAGATCTGTCACAATAAATTAATTACAGGATGTTGCAGAAGTGGCATGGTTCCAAAATATACATCTTGCATAGATTAATATAGCTTAATTTCCCCATTTCTATATATTTGTGGTTAAACATGTCCTCAGAAATTTACAGCTGCTGCAAACTACTTGGTGTGCTAAATACGAGAAATGGATATCATTTTAACGATAAGTGCTGGCAGTGTGAAGAGCTCTCCGATAGAGATCTACCAAAGTGGAAATGTGCATCTGCTTTACAGGGGCTTCCGCAAGCATTTACCAGTCCCATCTCCTCAGATATTTTAAAACAAATTATTAAAGTGTGTGTGTGTGTATGTGGGCTTATTGTATGCTAACATATGGGACAGGAGCAAAGGCTGCGTGGAGGAAGAACCCTAGGAACTGATAATAGGAGAGAAGCGCCTTTGACTTAGGGATGAGAACAGGGTTTCCCATTGGCTCGCAAAGAGAGCTGCCCTCATGGTGGCAAGAGGCTGAGAAGCAACCGATTCTTCCCCCAGGGGGAACCTAGAGGTGAGAGAATGGGAAAATGAAAGAGTTAGACAGAGGACAAGGACAGCATGGCTGGGCCTCTAAGGTTGGGTAGTGAACTTCACCTGCCCCCAGAGGTAGACCGTTGCGGAAGTGGCACATTGTAGTAGTAGAGGAGGAGGAGGGGAGGATGGTGGTAAACTAAAAAGACAAGAATAAGGGTGCATTTCTGGGTTTAAATGCAGTGATTCATTGAAATTTTTGCAGGACATAACGGGTGGAGCCCTAGTTCCTCCTCCTTCCAAATCACATGTAAAGGTTATAATTCACGGAACAGGAGCAAGGCCTGTGTGGAATAACAGCCGGGAATTGAAATAGGAATTATGTGCTTGTGACTTTAGAAAGAGAACAGGGTTTACCCTTGGCTTGCAGAGAGCCACCCTCAGAGGTGAGAGCAAACTGGTCAGCCTTCAAACCTGGAACGCAAGCGCTAAACCTAGAGTGATAGAAAATGGGAAAACAAGAGTGTTAGAACAGATTTGGCTGGGGGCACCCTCTGGTTTGCAGAGAACCTCCCTGGCGGAGGATGAAGCCAGTGCAGCTGGGCCTCTAAGGTTGGGAAGTGAGCTTTAATTGCCCCCCAAAAAAAGGACCCCCCCGTCTCCCCACAACTTACCAGTGCAAAGAAAAAAAGGTTAGTAATAGAGGTTCATTAGTGACAATTAATAATAATCAATATACATATATATATATATATATATATATATATATATATATATATATATATATATATATATATATATAAAAAATCACCTTTTTGCTCGCCACAGAGGCTCTCACAGGTTCTTCTCCCTTCTAAATCACGACCCAACACACAGGATTGAACTGAAACAGTGCTCACGCGCGCTTAATAAACAAATGAAATAAACACAAAACAAACACCTAGCTCCTATTTGGCACACTAACTAAACATTCACCAGGAGATCCCCAACTAACACACAGGACAGCTAGGCCATTTACCTGACCTGAACATAAAACTTTCACACAATACCTTATTTTGAATACGACTGCCCCCACACACAGTTGGGCTCTTCTCTCAGCAGCAGCCTGGAACAGACTGGCTGCCTCTTTTAAATACCTGGCTTCCTGCGCCTGGCTCTAAAGGTGCAGGGGATAACTAAACAATAAAACAATTACACAATTAAACCCCATAACACCCAAATGTGCATTCTCACATGGTTTTAGCAGGGAAGGATTTTAACCCCCTCCCTGCTATCTCACAATATATTGAGTAAAAAAAAGTGAGTAGTTTTTCGAGATTTACAATTATACTGTAAATTTACAGTATAATCGTAAATCTTGAAAAACTACTAACTTCTAAATCTTTTGTAGTCATTTTTGTATTACTTTAGTATACATACATGTTAATTTGGATTCATATGTTTTTTTTCTGACTTTATGTGAACGAAAAGACACAAAAGCACCCGTTTTCTCATTGGAAATAGTGATATTTTGAAATTTACCTGTCCTGGTCACAAAAGCAAAGTTTGTGGGGAATAATAGCCATTTTCTATACTTTTGAGGCATAAGCAATTAGGAAATAACACTTACTACCCAGGAACAAAAACAAAAAAAAAATTGTTACACAGTGTAATCATTTTGATTGTGCTCCAAGGGACATTCATGGCCTTTGATATTTTTTTTTTATACCTATCTCCATCTGTGCCTTTCAACAGCTTTGTCCCGGAGTTGTTTTGAAAGTGCCTTGGTGCTCATGGTTGAGTCTTTGCTTTGAAATGCACTACCCAGCAGAGGAAACCTACAGAAACTGCTGAATTTATCCTCAAATCGTGTGAATTTAACACAGGTGGAGGCCATTAACTTGGTGTGTGATTTTGAAGGCAATTGGTTACACCTAAGCTAACTTAGGATTGCTATTACAAGGGCGGTGAACACTTATCCAGCCAAGCTGTTTCAGTTTTTATTTTTATTTAATTTTCTACAAATTTCGAGAATATTTTTTTCACTTGGAAGTTGTGGGGTAGGTTGTGTAGATAAATGAAAACAAAAAACTATTTTAATGCATTTTAATTCCAGGCTATAAGGCAACAAAAGGTGAAAATTTTGAAAGGGGGTGTAGACTTTCTATAGCACTATATATATATATATATATATATATATATATATATATATATATATATATATATATATATATATATATATAAAATGGGGATTGATTTTATTTTAATACAAGGGAAGTAAAATACGCTGACGTGTATCTGACTGTATAAGGCTACTATGAAATGACTGTGCTTTGGGTTTTCTGATGAGGAATTACAAGGATCATACTGACATTTTATGTGTAGTCTTACACTTATAATATACAAGCTTGGTGTGCTGAAGCTTAGAGGGAGTATTATTGGTCTATCTTCAGTAATAATGTTACTTACTCTGCATTTATTATGCAAATGTAGCTATAATATTAAAACAACATCAAAACATTAAAAAATGATAATTTCTAATCGCTGAATGCATGAAATATGGGTGTTAAGTTTAATTTAGTTTTTTGGGGGGAAATGTGTCACTGCATCTTACACAGTTGATAATGATTCATGAGTGTGCTCTACTGTGGGAGGAGTGATAAAAACATTTTTTGACAGATAAACGATTGTCAGTGGAATGACATAAAAATAAAACTTTATTCTTTTTAAAACCAAAACGCACACACACACACACACACAAAAAAAAAACACTTGCCATTTCAAAGCAAAGCTTATAATGTAAAAGCTGAAGATCTCATTGACAACACAGCTTGTGTTTATAAAACAACTATTTGTGCTGCAAACTCTTCCCGCCTTGCACAAAGTGCAGCCCATTCACCTGGGGAATTAGAGCAGAAGCAAGTAATGAATGAAGAAGCTCATTATTAACTTTGCAACCAGATTCTTCAGAATGCAGAACATGCCAGCTGTTTTCATCGGCGTCCAGTACTGCTTGCGTTGGGCCATTGTTAACCCTAAGTGATCCTGACATTCAATTCACAACAAGACAATTGGGCCCAGCTAGTTGATTTAGGCCACTTGTCAACATCAACTTTCAATGTCCATGTCCTCCTGTGTTTTTTTTAGTTACTCCCGGCTTTAGAGCAACCCCCCCTTTGTCAGTTTCAAATTTTTTCGAGAGATATTACAAAACCCTGCCTTTTGGCCTGTTTATAGTGTCAATTCTTCAAAGTGTTTAATCCAAAGGGTACACAGACTCTTACTTTATCCACTCTGAACACAAAGCCCACACTAAACCTCAATTTGTAATTCAAGATGCCTGTATATCCACAAACATATAACTCCACTGATCTGTGTTTTATGGGCAATTTTACTTCTAGAATTATAAAATATGCATAATAGTCACACACTTGTGAAAAGTAGCTTGCACAGTGGTATACTTTTAAGTGTTACTCTTCAAGTTAGATATTTTTCAGAGCATGCAATACTACATATTGAAAATAGTCAAAATATACTTAATAATGAATATGAAAGCCTTTAAATTACTATTGTTTTCTAAAATACTGGCAATTTCATTTAAATTCCATACTTACATCTTAATTTTTTAGTTCATCAGAGAATGTTCATATGCAAACAAGTGTACTGTATCTCAAAAAAAAAAAAAAAAAAAAACACATTGGAAATGTGAAATAGTAGCAAGTTATCAAAAGTGCCCAGCTATTTAAAGTGGTGATATCAAAAACACAAGCCAAGTTTCAAGAAACCATTGGGGCAACCTTGCCCACCACAAAGCAAATAGGCATAACTGTAAAACCGATGGGGGCCAAGGTTGCCCCAATTGTTTCTTCTAACTTGTGTCAGAAACACTTGTGGCTTGTGTTTTTGATATCTTCACGTTAAATCGAAAGCCATTTCTGATAACTTTTTCGTTTTATCAAATTTCTAATATGTTTTTGTTTCAGTTCTCACTTCTTTGTTCACGTAATGGATAACAAAACACACACACACACATTATGGGCATAGCAAAATTGTTCAACCTATATTGAGGCAATGTATTTCCATTTGATAAATGTTAATAGTAACCTAGTCTGTTTGTATATATATATATCTATATATATATATATATATATATATATATATATATATATATATATATATATATATATATATATATATATATATATCTCATGATGCATGAGATAAGGTCAGGAATGCGTGAGAGAGTGAGATAACATGCTTTACTCTCGCGCTGAATGCGTGAGACTTGATGTGTGTGTGTGATAGGTGAGGCTCCAGCTCAACCCAGTCCTGCTGAAATGAAATAAAAACCCTGTAAATTCTAATTAACCCCTTTTACCCACCTTCCACCTCCCAAAGCAACCAATGTGCCAGAATCTATACAAATATACCTGGGGGAAAAACCAACTATATACCGTGAAACCTGAATTAACTGCTCACCAATAGGACTGCACTTTTGTGCTTAAGACATGTTACTGCAAAGTGCATCTGTCATCCACTTGTATTGAAAAAAAAACAACTGTTTTTTATTGGTTGGCAAGAAGAGGGGATGTCTTAGCTCAGGTGACCATTATTTTGCTGTATATAGTTTTATTACACACACTTCCCTGTTATAGCTGCAAACGGATATGAACGTTATATAGAGGCCCAGATATAACTTGCTTAAATAACAAAACACCTCTTTGAATTGAGTAGCAAACTAATAAATAATCGAAATTTCATCATAATATATATATATATATATATATATATATATATATATATATATATATATATATATATATATATATATATAATGCATATTTAATGCATTGTACTACCTCAAATGGATCAAAGAAGTGCATTTCAGAACAACTGGTAAGGACAGCTGCCCATGTGTGTTCTGAGTGTGGAGTCCCACCCTCCTAGGATGTTCAACCTGCAGCCTCACCTCTAAGTGAAGAAGGCTCTGTCGGGACTGAAGGAAATGAGGCCAAATCATATCTTACCAGTCATTGCCCCTCCTAATTAAATACAAATACAAAATCATTTAAACTATATTTCCTAACACTAGTATAATTTTCTGTTTGAAGCTATTTTACAGGAGTTAAGAGCTAAATTATTTTTTCTATAACTGTTACCTGTTGTGCTACTGTATGTAGGTCTGACATTGGCAGCTAGTGATATATTTTGATCCCAAAGACATTGCTGGGGTGAAATTACCTTGTAAGTGCAACTCTAAGAGACTACCTGAAAGTAAACCAACTGAGTGTTCTTAACCTAGTATGGTACCATTTTAATTATTTATCTTTCTTATAATGTAAAGTGCACTTTCACCTGGACTTGCTTATGATTTCAGCTTCTGAAGCAGTTTTATTTTTTTAGATGTGGAAAAGTAAATGGGATAGAATACGAAATACACAGACAACTTAACTCAATAAAGGACCACATCGGAACATGTATTGGCTTTTTCCAGTAAAAACATTTTTGTTGGAAAAATTGTATCTCAATTTAGAAATAAGTTGGGTGTTAAAAAGAAATAAGTTAAATAGAAAATACATTTAATGCAAGGAAGCATGGAAAGCTGAAGAAGGCACAGTACCGTAAACTGGGTATGCTTGGGATGTTTTTTAACGTTGGACAAAAACGAAAACAACATATTGTTGCAATACACTGTTTTACTTTTCAAAGGTGAATAACCTATAAATTGTTTAAAAGCCCTAGTTCTTAGCTTTTCAATCACTGGATTTATTTTATTCTATCCTTAGCTTTACATTCATTATTGGTAAGATTTGTGTCAGGAGTGAAAATGGCTATTTGGAAGCGGTAGTCAAACTTTCATCAGCCTAGCTTGACTTTAAACTCACAGGTAGATCAGCTCCTTATGGTCAGTATGCACAAATCACTGATATGGGGGACATACTGTTTCTAATCTGTAGTCCTTTCCATGGCCAAGAAAATGACTTGTCCATTGTTATCTCCATGTTTCTCAACATATTTGGGGTAACTTTGGACAGCAATGGTATGACCTCTTATATACCTGTTGATGATTTTGGAATCTCCCGCTTGTTTCCATGTTGCACTGCATCATGTGATTTTTGATTGCTGTATATCCACATTCACATCATGTGAGTATACAGCAATCAAAATTCTAGTGATAAGACTTTGAGACCAGTTAAACCTACGACATGTATATGGAGAGAAAAAGTCTTATAGTTTAGAAAAAAGGAGAAGGATGCAAGTGTGCCTCAGAGACAAAATATGTATTTCCACTGGTACTTAAAAAGCTAGTACACAAACTTCCAAGAGAAACGAAATGAAAATCTGAAGGCTGGCTTTGCAAAACCTGGAATATATCCTGTGGATCGATCTCCAGTGATGGAAAGGTTGCCACATCTTGAGGTTCACCAACAGCAAGACCTTGCGAGCTCAGTAGGGTCAACAGTGTCAGAAAGCATGGTGGCGCTCTGCTCTACCCTAAGATCTACACAGACAGGAAGAGAA
Source organism: Polyodon spathula (assembly GCF_017654505.1). Classification (NCBI taxonomy): domain Eukaryota; kingdom Metazoa; phylum Chordata; class Actinopteri; order Acipenseriformes; family Polyodontidae; genus Polyodon; species Polyodon spathula. Next base: position 20,294,110 of record NC_054539.1, read on the forward strand.
GGTGAACCTGGGCCAAAACGACAGACACAGGAAAGGTAATGTCATTCCAGGAAAAAGCATCAGTGTAGAGGATCTCAGCAATACATATGCTGGACCTTCCACTACAGAAGAGGAAGTTGATGCTCCCCTGAACCTGGAGACAGCTGGATCGCAGCTTGGGGCTGAAACACAGGAGGAAGAAGAAATGAAGAGGGTGATTAAATAGAGAATGGTTTAGACAAGGAAATGTGACTGGCTGGTAGTGAAATACACTGAGAAGAGCCAGTAATACTTTGTGGGAAGTGTCCTCAACATCTGAAGAACAATCCTCTTCTAAGTGAAGTTTTTGAGAAAGAAGGGAAATGAGATTTCAGACCCACCTTACTGTATGATGACATTGAAACTTGTTCCTCTGCAAAAAAAAAAAGAAGAGGTGCTGTACAGTTTGATGAAGGCCTGTTCATAAGGATCAATGTCCAGTGACTGTTCAAAAGGAGAAACAAGTCATGTATGCCCCCAAAAAGTTGTTTAAAAATCAGCATAACTTTTGAATAGACTAGAACCGCCACGGCAGTCATTTTGACGGTTTGAGGTTTTCAAATTGAAATTACTCTGCATGTCTGAAAGTTATGCAGGTGTCCGTTTATGACTTTTCTTAAACACATGTATTAAATACCCTGATGGCACTTGAAAGGCAGGTTCGCGAAAATAAGTAAGTTATAACCTAGAACCGCCAAAGCAGTAATTTTGACTATCTTTTACAATACATGTTTTTATTTTGAATATAACCTACTTGTATGTATATATATATATATATATATATATATATATATATATATATATATATATATATATATATATATATATATATATATATATACACACACACACACACACACACACACACACACACACACAAGCCTGTTGTTTCTCTACTGGACCTGGCAGCCATCAATTCATTTGTTTCGTACAAGGAATGCACCTGGGAAAATATCAGTAGGAGAGATTTAATCTTGAAGCTAGTCACAACACTTTCGATCAGAAAACTGCAAATGCTGCTGCAGCTCAACCTGGACTCAGGTTGACACACTTAAGAGAAAACATGTGTTACTTTCTGTGACAAAGTGCCCGCCCCTGTGTATGTTATCTGTTATATGCTGCTTGTGGTGTGTTAAATGTTGGTGTATAGTCATTGGTACATGGGATAAAAATGGGTGTGTAACACGAGTGTTTAAAATGTATATTTTTATTTAGGAACGAGGATTGCACAGCACTTCACGTGCAAGTAAAAAGTAATAATATGTGAGCACGGGGAATTGCACTTTATTAATTCACGTGCAGTTGTTCTGAGACTCCAATTGAATTATTGATTAGCAATCGAGTCTTGGTACAGCTGCATAAAAGCAGCATGTTTTCACCCACTCGGGGATGGGTGTTCGGTGAGTGGAGAACGGGATTGGAGATGGAGGTATTAGATAATTGTAAATAAGAATGTAAAGTTAAATATCTGCTCACCATGTTTTGTCTGTGTAATTCGTTTTGTTTATGTCTATTTGTTTTGGCGTAAAGTGCCGTGTCCTGCCTTTTTGTCTGTTTATACTGTTTATTTACAATAAACCGGAGCAAACAAGCGCCTCATCATTTCACTTCATCTGTTTTGTCTCGGTGTATTCCCTTCCTGGTTCTGATGTCACCCACTCCGGCCGTCTTTGTGACACTTTCATTTTAAATTAAAACACAATTTTGTTTTTACAGTTTTGTATGTACATATGCCTGTTTACACACTAGTTTCTTTTTAAATGTTTATTTTATTATAGTTTTTCATTTTTTTAAGTAGTGCTTTACATAAACCCTTTTATGTTTAATTGTTCATTTAAATACATTCGGCTGTGCAGATGTTTGATATGATGTGCTTGAATAAAACTTCTGAGTTGTATCCGAGTTTGTCTTTCATTTTAATATTTATGTTGATTTGTAATAACTTACAATGTTACCAAAAAATGTGTATCACACTATGAAAAAAATAATGTTTTAAAATGCACAAACATCAATACAAAATGTACAAATGGTTTGTTTGAAATGTAAATTTCTCCATGAATACTTACAAAACACTCAAGTGTACAAATGTATCCTTCAATAAACCTTGTAAATAAAGACAGAGTAAAAAATATATAGAACTACACTGAATTAAGTTTGAAATACATATCCAACAAAACAAACACTCTACAGAAAAAAGCAAGGTATAATTTACATATATAAATATCCACATTATAAAAGTGACTTTAAGTGAAATTAAAACAAATTACACATGTCCCCCAAACAAATTAAATGTGCTTGGTAATGTAAACTGCTTTTTTGTGAATTTTTCTCTGCAAATGTTAACAAACAGGAACTGCAGGTAGGCTTTTGGCAAGTCAACAGTCTTCAAATAAACAATCATCCTTACACAAACAAAGCAGTGTTTTTCTAAGGAGTTTCTCAGATAGGTTCAACCTAATCTTTGATTGCCATAACACAAACAAAAGCCAGGTTCTACAGCTATCCATTAGCACACTTCTTTAACAGGTTTGAGGTGCTACAGGAACAGTGAAAGTATTCCCACTTCAAATACAGCAGGTGTAGTGTGTTGCTGATACTGCCATACAAACAACTGCAAAACCAAAAGCTGTTTAAATTGGAGGGAAGTGGCTATTCCTGTCTAAAAATCAAGTTTGAAGTCAACATTTGTTTCTCAGCTTGCATCAGTGTTTGACAGGTGCCTTAAGTATCTTCTTTCTCATAACTTCTCGGGAAGATCTGTGTTCCACTACATCTATGAAGGGTTCAGGAGCGGAGCATCAGATCCACTTCCCACTGCCTTTTTTATTCTTCCTCTTTTTCTGGACGCTACAAAAGAAATGTGATGCACTTCAAATATTTTTAACAACACTTTTTTTATTTCAGTGTTTTATTTAAAACATGTAAATTTAATGAAGACAGAGGACAGACGCTACTGTTTTTTATTATTATTATTTTTTAAAGTAATGTATACTTTACTAGAAACAGCTATATAACTTAAACCGCAAAAATAAAACCAATGCCACTTGATTTTCAGAAAACTGGCTTGTTTTGCGTTTACTTTTTTTTACAGAGATAACAGACTAGCATTTCATTTACCAAGCAAATAACAAAATAAACAAACAAAAAAAAAAACTGTAACAAATCCTATAAAACTACACCCACTATCTTTTGCTGGATTTGAAGGGATACGTCTATAATATAAGAAATGTGCCAATTTAAAAACATGAATGTGTCCTGGAATGTGACCTTAAATCACAATCACTTTTTTAAATTTAGCAACTGTCATACATATATATTATTTGTTGAAAACTGGCAAAATGAACACAGAAAAAACTATTACATGGGACAGTTAAGAGTAAGGTCTGAAGTGGCTTACATCTGGATGAACTGTGGGGACTTGGCCATGGATTGTATGTTTTTTTCCCTGTTTTATACAAAGAGATGGGGGAAAACGACTGGCAGTTGTTGCTGCAGGTGGAGGCTGACCTGCAACTCATGTTTTCTACAGGTGTGGCTCAATGTCACCACCAAGGAAATATTCAGCAGCATGCAAGTTGTAAAAAGCGTCACATTTTCAAGCCTGCAAACCCTGCTTTGCATAAATACATATTCCTGCAGGACACATAATCCTTACTGGAACAACTAAAAAGACGTAGATATATATTTTACTACAAATAGATTACAAAACACCTGCATTTTCTGAGATAAGAATTCTTATCTCTTTGATGAATAGCACTCATAATATGTTATATACCTTTTGGTTAGGTAATAAAAGGTTGTAAAAGTATATTTCTCCTCAATGATAATTAAGATACTGTGTCATAGTCTTAAACTACAAACTCTAAAAGTGGATCATTTTGAATAGAAGTTTTCACTGTAACTTACAGGGTCACAGGTGAGTCTGTATCTTCATCATTCTCCGAGATGATTTTGAATTTCCCTGACTTGCTGATGACTGCTGATATCTGCAGAACAACAAAGGCAGTATACTATTAAATGAAAAGGAAGACAAAGGGCTAGCACTTTCTCTGTGTTCAGGTATGTAAAAACCCACTGGCTTCCTGTATAAAGAGTTCATTCACCCTTTTGAAAAAGCTGTGTATATTGGCTATAGTGTGTCTGTTCTAGTGTGGTTATAATCAACGGTTTAAAAATAAAAATAAAAAACAAACCTTTTCCATTGTAAAAAAACATATCTGCTAAAAACAGAAAAAAAACAAATAGCAGTGAAATAAGTAATTTGGTAATAATTTATCAGCGACAGCCCAAATCTCCCTTGATTGAAGCCCATTTTTTAGCCTAAATTTGATTCTGATTACTTTAAGATTTGTATTGCAGTGCTTTCACAATTTCCATTGTGAAAAGTGTTGAATTTAAATCAAGGGAAGTAATGTTAAAACTGTACAATGCATTAGTAAGACCTCATCTTGAATATTGTGTTCAGTCCTAGTCACCTCGCTACAAAAAGGATATTGCTGCTCTTGAAAGAGTGCAAAGAAGAGCAACCAGAATTATTCCGGGTTTAAAAGGCATGTCATACGCAGACAGGCTAAAAAAAATGAATCTTTTCAGTCTTGAACAAAGAAGACTACGTGGCAACCTAATTCAAGCATTCAAAATTCTAAAAGGTATTGACAATGTCGACCCAAGGGATTTTTTCGACCTGAAAAAAGAAACAAGGACCAGGGGTCACAAATAGAGATTAGACAAAGGGCCATTCAGAACCGAAAATAGGAGGCATTTTTTTACACAGAGAATCGCGAGGGTCTGGAATCAACTCCCCAGTAATGTTGTTGATGCTGACACCCTGGGATCCTTCAAGAAGCTGCTTGATGAGATTCTGGGATCAATAACCTACTAACAACCAAACGAGCAAGATGGGCTGAATGGTCTCCTCTCATTTGTAAACTTTTTTATGTTCCTATGTTCTTATGCTATATTTTTCCACAGTAGAGTCAAAACCTATTCCTTTAAATAATAATTTTTCTTTCCTGATAGCATTTATAGCCAGGCAGTGATGTTCTGAATCTGATGCACCTATACTACACTGTACTAACACAGATTTGCAGAACACAAATTAACATGAATCACTGTTTTAGTCTGGATAGCTGAATCTTAAAACTAACATTTTTGGAATAGTTTATATAAAAGAAAAAAAAAACTTGAAATGGGAGTTCTTAAAAAAAGACATAACAAAAGGGGCAAATCATATCATATTGAATGGCTTGTAAACATGAAGTAAAACGCATATGTCTAGAGTTTGAAACTGGCAGTGAAATTTTTAATTTCTAGTGGACACAACCTGCATTAGAAATGTATTAACAGGAAAACAGAATATAGCAGTGTACCAGCTATAAAGACACTTATATGGCCAACATTGGTCTTTATTATTGATATTATTGGCAACACAGATGATGGTCTGTTAAACATTAATACAATAACTCAGTGTTTAATCTCTGTATGGCAGAAACTTAAGAAATCATATAACCCTACAAACAACAAGTCAGTCTCAAACATTTTCTAATAACTGTCACAAAAGGGTTCATTTTTCTTGAAAGATACCCAGGATCAAACTTCACAAAGAGAATGTACTGAGTATGTAACCAATATCTCAAAATGTTAGGTCTTTACCACCGTAAAATAAAATATTGCCATTATAGCTCACAGGTCAAAGTGAAGAGTGCCGTTAGATTCAGAAGAGTTTAGCAATTGCAGTGACAGGGATGCTTAAAAATGAAAAAGTCGGAATTTGTAAGTATAAACATTGAAAGTCACAAGGAAGGGCACGTCTCATTATTCTATCTCTTAAAGACTATCTTCCCAGTGAGGTCTTTTAATAAATGGTTATGCTCCGTGCTAGTAGTCTCTAACAAAAAGTAAACTTTCCTAAAGATACAATATTTTCTGTTAAAGCAAAGTTTATGGGCCTCCTGCACTAAACGGCGGTAAGTTACCTGAAATACTGCTGGCAAGGAAAACCCGTACAGCGCGCAAAAAAGGAAGGCGTGACCACTCTAATCACTAAGCTATTTATACGCACAAATAAAACGCTCTAATGATTCTTGTCACAATGCGCGGAATTCAGCACGCTGAATTCAACACATGGAATTATGCATGAGGTTAAAACACACTGTACTATAGTATGTGTGTGTGTGTGTGTGTGTGTGTGTGTGTATATATATATATATATATATATATATATATATATATAAGGATGCTCGAAAGAAAATTTAAGCACAGTTCTAAGTTTGTCACAATGAGAGTGACCAAGGAGGACAGAGTGAAGAATCTAAAGTTTACAGACCAGAAGCTAAATGTATTGGCAGAAGAAGTGAGGAATTCTGAAAGGCTTTTTGGTACTGAATCAGCGATAACATTAACACTAAGACTAAATAAATGTGCTCCGAAGGAGGAGGTCTTGTCCCCAATCACAGCGTCCTGCGAGACAGTCAAAGCTGTGACAGTCATTGTTAACGGAATATTTATGTTTAACTCGGCAAATCAAATAAATATGTGTTTGTTCAATTTGATCTCCCCCTGATTTATTTTGTAGTATTAATCAAAAGTCAGCAAAGCACTCAATTAAAAGTTTACTATTTACATTTCAAAAGGTGTCTGGTGAAACGCCACTTTTTTAACATTAGATGCCGTTGGATTGCTTGTACTCGCACTCGGTGTATATTGGACTCAGTAATCTTTAAAAATGAAACAAACATTTGCTGGAAACAATAGTTTAGCTGAAAAAAAAAAAAAAAAAAAAAAAAAGTGGGCTAACAAGCAGACAAAATAGATTTTTTTAAAAACAACCTTGAATGACATAGTCAGAAACATGTTCGAGTTTTCTAAATCTTTAAAACATATGTTGACACATTAATTACAATGACCATGTAATTCCCGTCAACTATTTTGCTGTCTTTAATAATCCCAAAATATTAAAACATGTGAGCAACTACAACTTAACTACAAACCTGAAATGACAAGACTGAAGCTTTTGTGTTTTTCTTTATAAAAGACACTTTAGGGAGATACTCCCATCTGAGTTTGACACTGTTAGGCACAGCTGCACAGGATTTTTATTTTTTTTTCATTAAAAAAGGCTGCACAAAGTCTTCCACTAACTCAAACGCGTTGGCATTATGCGTTTCTTCCCTTTCTGTGCTCTTTGTAAACGATCCTGTGATTGTGACCCACTTGTTTGGTAATTGCTTAGCCTGAACTTCAATTTGATTTTGTTTGTTTTCAAGATGCTTGTCAATTGTATCTTTTCTTAGATGATCCAAAGACACATTACAAGTTGAGCAAAACAGAATCCCACCATCTGCATGCAACATCCCCTTTCGTAGCTCTGAACACGATCTTCTGTTTAAATTAATTTAGCTTGTCTTGATTTGTCAGCTGTCTGCAATTTTTATGTTAATCATACACTGCAAGCTAATAAATCAACACTATTTAAACAACTATTTTAAACATCCCACCTCTGACTCGCATGTTACGTCATTGTAAAGTATGAGGAATTTGTTTGACCCTGTTTCCATAGTAACCAAATGCACATGATTGATGCCGGAGAGCTACTGCAGCGCTCCTTCTACTTGATAAAGGATGAAAAGAACAGTGGAGGAGAAGAGTTATGGAAAATACTGTAAGGAAAATGCAAATCATATTGTTCAGTAAAATTCGTGATATCGTGAATTTTCCAGGGCCCTGAATATAAGGTTAGTATGATATCTATGCTCAATCTGTATCTAGTTATTACCTCCTCCTCGCACAGCCCAAGTACCGTCTGCCTGATCTGAAATACTCTCTCCCTGACTTTTTCTTGCTCTCCTGCAGCTCTACTGCTGCTTCTGTGACACCGCCTGATTTCAATAAGCGGTTTAGTGCATGAGGCCCTATGGCAGAAACTAACTAAATAAATAAATAAATAAATAAATAACAGCTCTCGTGACATCACAAACTCTGGCAAAGCATGTGCAACACCTTTGAAGAAGCTTCATACACATCCCCTTGTCTTAAAATAAGTGTTAACTCACTTCCAAGCATTAAAACACAGCTTGGTCAAGGAGGTTTTATTTAAAAATTCTGAAATGAATATATATGTGGCAGAGTGCCCCGCCCCTTTGTTTATTTGTATTGTTATTATGATTTATATATGATGGTGAAAGGCTGTGTTTATTTGTATTGTTTGGCTGGATGAGCGAGATGCCGTCCACCAGGTTATTGTTTTTATTTTTAAATACCTTGTGAGGATGCGTGACTGATCATCTACTGATTATTTAACTAGCTGACAGTCACGCATCCTTATTCAACTCGTGCAGCCGAGGGGTAATAAGATCATTAATAGCTAGTTAACCCCTTGGCCAGAATATAAAAGCCTGCGACTGTCTGTGAGAGGAGAGTGTCAGTGGAGAGATGCAAGTCTAAAGACTAAAGAACAAGGAATATAACAGTTGCTAAGTGTGCTGGTTTATACACCAGCACGATACTTGTTTGTTATTTGTTTGGCCAACGCGCCTCTTTGTTTGTGTTGCTTTTGTTTGAATCTTATTTTTCTACTATTATTTAATAAAACACTGAGAGCCCCTGTGCCTGTTTCACCCACCATTCACTGTTTTGAGTCTGTTTCTGGTCTGACGTCACCCCTGCAAAGCCACCCTTTCACAATATATTATAAGACAAAAAATAATAAAAATGGAAATAGTATAACAGCACACACTGGTAACATATTCATATAATAAATCTGTCTTTTCATTTCACAATTCTTAATAGGAAGCAAAACTTTAGATTAATAACTTAGCGTTTGTAAGAGAGTTTGCATTCGCCAAACAAAATGACCTGTAACGTCAAACTGCGTTTAAAACCAACCTGTTGCACTTACAGATGTTTTCATGTGGGTGGTACATGGGGTATTTTGACATTAGTAGAGAAGATTCACTAATGTTGTGGCTGTATGGTGAAGCAAGATTAAGGAAAAGAATGAAAAAAGGTGCAAAGACTTTTGGATATGATAGGAAAAAGCTAGTGTGATAATACTTAAAAAATGTTCTCATTATGGTGTAAATAAAAGGCTTGAAATGCTACAATCCAACAAACATGATCACATTGTTTGCCACTGCAATAAAGTAAGCTAGACAAATGAAAAAAAGAAAACCAAACTTGTTAATAATGAATAATAATTAGCAACAATAATACTTAAACAGTAATTACACAAATATTCAAGACAATAGCACTGCAATGTCTTTTTTTTTTTACTACTATCACACTTACTTTTTCTTATGCTCTACAGGCAGGGCTTACTGAGTCCACATATACTCCTACTGTAGAAAATACCAATCTTAAATCTAATGTGGATAACTCTTCCTACTATTGCTTTGCTTTTCAACAAAATGCATTGAAAGCAGTAGCAGCAAGATAGCTGCTATTTATTTTATATCCATTGCATAGGCAGGCAACATAGTAGTAGAATAACAACATACCAGCAAAAAACACCTTCAAAAAAAAATATACAGTACTGTGCAAAAGTTTTAGGCAGGTGTGAAAAAATGCTGTAAAGTAAGAATGCTTTCAAAAATAGACATTATATTTATTAATTAACTAAATGCAGTGAGTGAACAGAAGAAAAATCTAAATCAAGTCCATATTTGGTGTGACCACCCTTTGCCTTCAAAACAGCATCAATTCTTCTTAGGTACATTTGCACAAAGTCAGGGATTTTGTAGGTGCATGATTAAACAATTACACCAAACAGGTGCTAATGATCATCAATTCAATATGTAGGTTGAAACACAATCATTAACTGAAACAGAAACAGCTGTGTAGGAGGAATAAAACTGGGTGAGGAACAGCAAAACTCCGCTAACAAGGTGAGGTTGCTGAAGACATTTTACTGTCAAAAGTCATATGCCATGGCAAGACTAACCACAGCAACAAGATACAAGGTAGTTATACTGCATCAGCAAGGTCTCTCCCAGGCAAAAATTTCAAGGCAGACAGGGGTTTTCAGATGTACTGTCCAAGCTCTTTTGAAAGAGCACAAAGAAACGGGCAACGTTGAGGACCGTAGATGCAGCGGTCGACCAAGGAAACTTACTGCAGCAGATGAAAGGCACATCATGCTTACTTCCCTTCACAATCGGAAGATGTCCAGCAGTGCCATCAGCTCAGAATTGGCAGAAAACAAATATTTGGCTGTAGCAGAAGGCAGTTTGTTTGCCGAAGGGCTGGACAGCGGTACACGAATGAGGCAACAGTGCAGTAACTGCAGGCAACAGTGAAGCATGGTGGAGGTTCCTTGCAAGTTTGGGGCTGCATTTCTGCAAATGGAGTTGGGGATCTGGTCAGAATTAATGGTCTCCTCACTGCTGAGAAGTACAGGCAGATACTTATCCATCATGCAATACCATCAGGGAGGCATCTGATTGGCCCCAAATTTATTCTGCAGCATGACAACGACCCCAAACATACAGTGAAAGTCATTAAGAACTATCTTCAGCGTAAAGAAGAACAAGGAGTCCTGGAAGTGATGGTATGGCCCCCACAGAGTCCTGATCTCAACATCATCGAGTCTGTCTGGGATTACATGAAGAGAGAGAAGCAACTGAGGCTGCCTAAATCCACAGAAGAACTGTGATTAGTTCTCCAAGATGTTTGGGCCAACCTACCTGCCAAGTTCCTTCAAGTTCCAAGTTCCTTGTGTGCAAGTTCCAAGTTCCTTGTGTGCAAGTGTACCTAGAAGAATTAATGCTGTTTTGAAGGCAAAGGGTGGTCACACCAAATATTGATTTGATGTAGATTTTTCTTCTGTTCACTCACTTTGCATTTTGTTAATTGATAAATATAAACTATTAACATGTCTATTTTTGAAAGCATTCTTAGTTTACGGCATTTTTCACACCTGCCTGCACTGAAAAAAAAAAAAAAGTTATATATATATATATATATATATATATATATATATATATATATATATATATATATTTTGTATTTGAAAAATGTTAACTAAATTAGTTTCATGGACTTGTGCAAATGGACATAAGGACAGGACTTTTTTTTTTTGGCTAAAATCACGAAATAAATCCAATATGAACTAAAAAATGTTTTTTAAATAATGTGTGTTTTTAGAAAGTATATCATTGAGAAATCCCTTTTTCAAAGGGGATGTATGTAAAAATCTTGTTGAGCTGATGGTCCCACCTCCTTCCCCCTTGAATAGGCTCTTTATAGCTAGACTTGAGATTGACAGGCGTCTCTACTCTATTGGGACCAAGAGCTGATTCAGTGCTTTTTTTTTTTTTTTTTTTTTTATTTGTTCCCGAACACTAATAGCAAAATTACTAGTATTATTCCTACTTGGAAAAATTGCCATAATGGTTAAAGAATTGTGTTTGTATTTGTTTTTCAGAACGGGCATTGTAAAAAATAACTAAATAACCAACCAAAACTCAACAAGGAACCTGTTGTAACGCTATAATTTGCCCAAAACACATTTACTGTCTACTATGTCAACACAGTGACTGCTGACACTTAATACCCTTCTGTTCATCCCCCACCCAGTTTTAGTAACTTACAGCACCTGGGGGCTGAATTGTACATGGATGAAAATCCCAGTCTTACAATTACAAAAGGGTAGGCAGTCAGGACACTAGTGCATTAATTTCTTAGATTCTTTTGGTTTACCTTAGTTGGGGTTGGGGGATCTCTCTTTGGCCTCGTGTTGCTGGTCAGGCAGACCAAGATTTAGTTCTAGCGTGTGAGACAGCTCATCTTCAAATCCTCAAAAAAACAATTTAAATATGTTTTTTACAAATGACACAAAACCATGACTGCAATAAGAAACTTGAAATGACTTACTTTCATCAGCCACACAATTAGCCGGGCAACAGCCTTGCTGTCCATTTTCCAGGCGACCAAAACCACCAGTTACCATTATCTTTGTACAACACTTGGATAATTTCACCGCGAAGTATGGTTAGCTCATCTGATCGACTCGCTGTGTAGTCATAGAGGGCCACAACCTAGGGTAGAGATAAGAGCACCACAGCTTTATCAGAACAGTGTCACAGATAGAAACCCCTAACACTCACTTCCTCCTGTAGTAAAGCAGCTGAAACCAAAGCTGCTCTTCTGGTACTAGCTGAGGCTGTCTAGGGTTGTGCGAATGGGATTCAGGGTGGTGGGAACACAGCAGGATGAGTGAGATAAAGGACTGCGGGATTGCAGAAATGGTTAAAAACCATCCACTATGCTAAGATTAGCATTCAGACAGCTGCCAGGCATTCTAGAAGTGATTAAACTTGTGAAAGTAAGATTAAAAAGCTCTCAGCACACACATTCTTATAATTGTTGTTTTGTTTTCAATTTACTAGTGGAGTTAACCCTTTACTGACACACAGTGCTGACATTTTCTGGAACAAAGTGAATGTTTTGTTTCTATTTTCCAGCACAATGTTTACAATTTATACACAATCTGAATGCTAAAACTATTGTGAAAGCAGATACGCTGCAAAACTTTGTTTCAGGATTAAGCTACGCATGCTTTCTCATGTTGCCCTGCCAATGTGCCACTTTCCCAGTGAGACAGCTGTTTAGCCATCATTCTATTAAAACCCTAGTCCTTCCTCTGAGACTGCCAATTGATGGAGATTTTCCAAGTTGAATATTATTACTCAAAATGTAATTCCTTTTCTGGATAACACAGGCTAAAATAAATGTAAAAAATCTGAATGTATGCACACTGTTATTAAAAAGCCTTTCTTGCTTTTTTGTATTAGTTATGTGTTTTATTTGTTGTCGACAGTTGTCTAAATGCCTCCAGTAATCAAAGCTGGGAAATCTGAGTCATTCAGTGGGTTTAAATGAGTATAAGAATTACGATATTTTTCGGAAAATTAATTACGATATCAAGTCATGTAAACACAGTTTTCAGAAAATGTATCAGAATATTCCGAAAGTCCGTTTTAGGAAAACAGCACCTTGAAATTTCTGATCCAATTCCGAAAACTAACAAAATATATATCATGTAAACACACTTTTAGGAAAACTTATTGAATAGCACACTGCACATGTACACACTTTGACCAATTTCTCTTGCAAGTGACTTTAGAAAACAGAGAAAATAATAATCTGTAGTCAGTCTGCATGCATCTGTTTGTCTAGTTGGGGATAAAGTAACACATTTATTAAAGTCTGTATGTATTTGTTAATAGTCCATACTGAAGCAGCAAATGTTTTCCAGCTTTAAAATGACGTGAATTTAAAATGAATGTCTGTAAAAGAAACTGGTAATATAGAACAGGAATAGCTGTTGGAAAGGGTGATTGCACATTGTGGGGAATCTGAACAGAGGTACAGTATGGTAATCTTTGAGTTTAAGACCTAACACTTTGATAAAGCATTTGAGTTATTGGATTGGACTCCGTTCTGTCGTAGAAATGTCTGGTCTGTTCAAATCGTACTTAGGCTACTACAGTACTTTGTATGCGAAAATATCCTGTGTTTTCCAAAAACTTCAATCCATGTATACAGTTGAATTCTAATTACATTTTCTATCGTTAGTCATGTAAACACAGAAAAGTGACTTTTTAAGAAAATCATGTTTCTGATTCAGTTTTCCAAAAACCTTATTTTTCGGAAAACGCTTTGTCACGTAAACGTCATGATTGTGTTTCCCATCCAAACAAGAGAAGCTAGATTGTAAAGAGTTTTAAATAAAGCTGTGAAAGAGTTTATGGTTTTAAAAAAAGAAAAAAAAAATGTAAAACTTGATTGAAGTTAGCATGTGAATACTGTAGTTTACTTCCCAGTTACTTCCCAGCTCATCTGACAATCCTCTTACACCTGTCCTCATTTTGGTAAGAAATCCTTTTGCCACAAATTCAGATAGAAAAGTACAATAAAAACAAAATAGATTGGAACTGCTAAATTCTCTTAAATAAATTCTGATTAAAAAAGTAACAAGAACTCTGTTAAACAGCTTTAAATATGTCACCAGTATAAGCTTGTACTTACTGTTTGTTGGACTGGTGTAAAGGTGTCAGCTTCAACTCTAAGGAATGAAGCTGAGGGATTAGCAATGCTCTTAAGAAGAAAAAAGGAACCTTTCAAAATGACGCATGAGAATATGTGTTTGTACGTATACCACATAAACACAGATAATATCATCAGATGACATTTTAAGCTGCTGATGTTAGGGGTGTAACGATATACTAATGTCATGAAATGCACATGTCATTCCTCCCTTAATTAATGTTCATAATACCAAAGCCACCACATGGTGAAAGTCAATCCAATAACAATTTGTGAAATTCTGGTATGGTAGGGTTCCTTGTTTTTAGAGCAAACTGTAACTGTTGAAATGTGGAGATTTTTTTAGCAATGGAACTTCAGCCTCAGTGTACTTTGGAGAGAACAAAGTAAATACATGAGGGTGAGAGGGTGGGGGTGAGGGAAGGTACCTTAGACCCCGTTTACACTACTGTGCTGGCCCAGGGCTGCCTTAGGGCCGTTGCATATTTAGATCTACAACCCCGTTCACATTTGCGGTTTAAGGCACTTTTGCGCATTCAGATATGTGACTGAAAAGCAGGCCTAAATGGTGCAAATTACTTCTTTTTTTAAATGGAACACTAGCCTGCACTCAGAATGGAACAGCTACTGAGATAAACAGTAATCTTTAAGTTGTAGCAGATGTTTATTTTACACACACACAAAACTCAATGATATTGCTTCCGGTTTCTAATGGTGTCACACTTCTGACCAGTATGTTTTTAATTTACTGCTGAAAACGCTTTTTACCATTTTAATTTCAAATCTGCCAGCAGAACAATCACATGCCCCACCCACATCTAGACAATCTGAAGCTCTGACTTGTGAAACGGTTTGTCTGCTGTTACCATGGCAACCACAACGCATGACGTAGGTAATGCACATTAGAACAGGAGAACAGTAGCATTAAAAACAAAGAAGATAATAAAAAGATTTGAAATACATAAATGTATGTATTTATGCTCTGCTGGGGGCCCTACACTATAGTGTAATTAGGATATGAGTTCCTATCTGTATTCTATAGTAACCACGACTCTATCTGCACTCTGTAAAGAGTTATAAGCTAATTTTACATTTGACCTTAGGAAAGGTCAAAGGCCACTATGAAGGTAATTTCTGAATAAAGCAAACACGGGTTCCCATATGTGTTCCATAGTAACCACGACCCTATCTGGACTCTATAAAGAGTTATAAACTAGTTTTAAAGTTTACCTTAAGGAGAGGTCAAAGGTCAAGCTCAGTAACAAGGTATTTTTTTTTAAATAGTGCATTTATTAATTCCCATAGGCCTGTACTATGTGAAGTTTCAAGAGTTTTTGTTCAACAGTGTTCAGTTTATGCGCAATATATACAACAAGAACAATGCTGAAATTTGATTGGCCCATGGCAGCCATGTTTTTTACTGTAGCAACTTCATTTGAGCAAACTTTAAAGAAAACCATACTTGGATCATGTATGCCATGTATTGCTTCGATCAGATTATACAACGTGGCCGCCATACCACTGAGCCAATCAACTTAATTTCGAGCAGCGTGCATCTTGGACAATCTCTAACCATGTATACCAAGTTTCAGAACTCTGCGATAAGTGGTTTCCAACAAGAAGATGTTTGTAATTTGTCCAAAATTTGTCGTAAAATCCATTATGGTTGCCAAACCATGTGACCAATCGCATTCATTCAGCTGTGGACATTAGTTCCCATTGGCATCTACAACTCAAATTTCAACAGGTTTCGTGCAACGGTTTTCATTTTATGCAACTTATAAGGTTTTGTTGGCGGAAAGAAAAATAACAATAAAAATAATAATCTTAACAACAACAATAGGCTTCCCAGCCATGAGCTTGGAAGCCTAATAACAGGCATTGAAATATTACATTAAAAATACAAATTGTTACAATTTCAAATTCTAAGCAAGTTACAAGCTTACCCAGTGACATTAATAAATAAAACAAACAAACTTGCCAAACACATTAATCCGGTATAGGGGTGATTCTGATTGTTTTCGGCATCTTTGAACAGCTCTGGATACTGACTGAAGTAAACTGAAGCCTCATTCAACATTGAACTTGAATACCGGAAGCAGTCAGGTATGTTTACGTAAATTTAAAAGCAAAGTTGCCTGTGCTAATGCTTATATTGATTTGGTTATTATCAAACAAATAAAAAACAAAACATCTCTGACATAGAAAATTATCGTTTTTCTGTGTGATCATAGAAAATCTAATTGGTAATATGATAAGAAAGTCTGCTTTGTGTTCATATATATGAAAAGGCTGGCCCTGATCCTGGAGTTTTCTTTTTTAGAGAGTTCACATATGAGAAATTGTTACACTTTCAAATTCTAAATCGCAAGTGTGAATAGGTGTTATTGTTTCAAACAAAAGAAAATAATTGGAATGTTTAAACAAAGGGCCATCACTGTGACAGGGGATAATTGAAGTGGACAGTCCATTTGCACTCATTTTGCAATGAAAGGAAGATAAACCCAATATTTGATTAATAAGCAGATTTGAAATTTGTGCAAAATGGTTGATTAAACCAAGGGATGTCTTTTTTTCTTACCATCCTCTTACATGTTTGTGATGTTTGCCATCACTTGGAGTGGCCACAATTACAATAATTTACTCAGACATTGTGCTTAATTCATTTTTTAACATGTGTTAAGGTATTTGACCTCAGTTCAGGAGCAGTTCTCCAGGTTGCATTATCATATTCAGTTCCATCATATTTAACAAAGGCTATATCAGCAATGGAACCACTCAAATTCAATGTAAACATCAAAATTTAAGAGACATAAAAAGGAAAAAAAAAAAGGAAAAACAGAATTGTATATCCTGCTGACTATGCATTGCCTGGACTCAATAATAAAAACAGAACACAACTGAAGCTGTAACTATTTGATGCATACTTAAGATGTTTGTGTTAATATAATGGTGTATACTAATGTTACAGTAACATCTGGTAAAAGTACATTTGCTTTGGATAAGGGAACTGGTGATTTGTTTAATGGTTAAAATAAAAAGAGAAAACAGAATAGGTGATCTCATTGGGTAAGCTCTTAAAAAAAAAACTGGCCTCTTTTGGTCAGATCGACAGCAAAACCAAACAAACAAAAACATAGGCTTACATGTACATACAGCTGTTTTATTCAAGTGGAAGAGAACAATGTGATGAATATGAATTGAATTTATAGCTAACCAAGTCCACCCAGATGAATTATACTTAATGTGTAACACTGCATGAACTGCTTCTGACCCTACAGCAATTAAGCAATGTTTCTTAAATGGCCTTTTTTTCATTTAGTGTTTTGTATATACACTACATCAAACATTAACCCCTTTACAGCCGAGCATTGTTGTCATAGATGTCACCCCACAGCCAGCATTATTTACCACACTGTCTTTAATGTGCTATAAAAAAATGATTAGAGACAGTGGAGTAAAAAATCTTCATTATCGCACTAACATAATGAAAAAAAAGACATGGTATAAAACAAATAGTTACTATTATTTCATAGATTAAATCAAACAAGATAAAATAAACACAAAAAATGAATATACACAGTACAATACAGAGCTTACTGTACATGGGATGTTAGTTTATCCATGCATATATTACAGTAAAAGTTAAAATATTGGCAAATCTCAAGATTTTACCAAGTAAAACGGTAAATGTCCAAAATAAACATGATAATGTGTTACTTCGGACATTTACCAGGAAATCTCAAGAATAACCAAGTGTATTTACCAATAAGCTTTGGTAAATCATAAGATTAACCGGTAAATGTCCAAAAAGCAATTTATTTCTTCATAATTCCTGAATTTAACACCTTAATTGGTAAATGTTGACAGTTACCGGTAAAACTTAAGATTTACCAGACATCGCGCAGCATCTTGCATCAAAATTCTGAGCCAACTGCACCAGCAAATGGCCTTACTACAGGGTCAAAGACTGGGTCAATGTACTGTAGAGCTGTAAATCCGTGACTTGGAAGCATAATAAGTGAAACTTCCAAAGTCCCCTCCAAAGCAGTCATTCAATGATGTTGAATTGAGCAAACTGTTCTCCTTCACACTCAAACATTTCAATCATTAGTGGACAGGTAAAATCTTGATATCTCAGTGAACAAAACAGGTACCCAATGATGCAGCAACTAGCCCTGGTGATCAAATCAGTAATCAGCAAGTTCTTTGGTGGTGTGGGGTCAGTTGAGGAGCTGTGCTGGTCTTGACCTCAAACCATACTCATGCTATCTGTTTCTCAAAGTTTAGTCGCTTAAATTCCTCACTGCCATGTGACATGGTGGACCTCCCACAACCTTGTCCACGACATCTAGTGTACATGGTTTGATAACGTGTCATGCCATACTGACCAGCTACATATCTTTGTTTATATCCACGTTTCAGCATTAGAACAGCGCTGGCAGTCTGGACTTCAGTCAAAAATCTATGTCTGCCACCACCTGGCATCATCAGAAGCCATGATTCCTAAAGCCACAACTGATGTTATTACCTGAGCAGCTACTTCAGTAATATTCAAATCTGAAGTTTAAATGCAGGCAACTGCTTTTAAGGGAGGACAGTTGGTGCAAAATGCATTTAGTGTATTCTTGGGTAATTTGACATTAACAGCTTTATTCCTCAAGCAGAAATAAAATTAAATAAAAATACTCATATTAGCAATTACTTCCTTATTTATTTGTCGGAAACATTAACAGTTAATGATATAACTGTGTGAGCATCTGACTTCCTACCACAAAATATTTTGCTGTCAGTAATTAAAAACTATATTTAAAAAGTAGGCCTACATGTTCTACTGGATAACAATTTTAAACCTGAAGGCAAGATATGTTTTTTTTTTTTTTTTTTTTTTTTTTTTTTTTTGTGATTTGCTGATTGTGTGTAAGTTTTGACATTTTCTAGTACTGAAACCATAGACAGATATCCTTATTAAAAACATTTACATTTAGTAAGCACATGAAGCTACTTTTGTTTGTTCTCCTAAATCTGACAGGTAAGACTGTAGTTTTAATTTATGGAAAAGTTAAATATTATGAGCTGCTTCTGAGGGTAGTTACCAAGGCAGAGTCTCTTTTTGCTGAAGAATAGCACTGAGAGATCGAGCATCAACACTTTTTCATATTCGGTGCTCATGAGTGATTTATTTTTTTATTTTTACTATGAATAACCAAAATGAAGTGGACACTCAGGGGTTTAATACTGCACTTTTAGAAGTACTACATACAGGAAGCAAAAAAGTATCATACTTCCTTAAGAGAGGTAAGGTGTTATCTCTAGACAATTTCAGTTTCAGGTACTGTAGCTCAAGTCTTTAATTACACCATTACAAATGTAGATGGAAATCTTTTGGCACAAAGTGTTTAAAATATCTGGGTTATGACAAAATACCTTGTTTGTCCTTTCCTTCCCAAACCAAGCCTTTTAAGTGCTTTATTAACCATTGCTGGGGAAGTTGTCTGTACGCATGTCGCGCTTTATACAGTAGTTTTACATACAGTCAGGTTGAGATGAAAGTTGCTTTGGACATTCTTAAGCACAAATAGAATCTGGGTTATATGCCGATGCATCTGTACGTAGTTCACAATTACATTTTTACTTTAATAGAAGGGTTAATCAAATTCTAATGACGTTTGTTAAAGGTTACTAAAATAAGCAGACATTCTTATAGTAACAAGACACATTTAAATTAATTTACGTAAACTTGATCTGTAATAACATAAAGGCAGTGAAAAGCAACAACGGCTTTCCTTTCAGTTATTGGAATTGGGTTAGCATTTAGTATTACAAATATATCACAGCAAATTAAGGTACCGTATATCAATAAGTAAGCCTTTATAAATTATCAAATTACACATGACAGAGCAAAAATCAAAATAGCGAAATATATTAAAACAAACTTTTTATGATGCTGGTATTTACCTCTGTGGTCGTTTGCTACGGACCGAGCCTTAAAGATTCAGCCAGGTGGTGCAATCAGCATACATAGGCAAATACTTGTTTCAGTACCCTTTAAGGACATTCTTCAGTAAGTTACTGAGAGTATCAGGATCTGGGGAATATGGAGGCTTCAGTCCGACTGTCTTTAATGCTCCAATTATGTGATGGAAATTAACTTTTTTATGCCATAGATAACTCAAATGTTATATTCACAGCACAACAGGGGATGTATGTTACTGACATAATAGTTTTTGTTATGTGAACTCTAGTTCACCTGAAACACAAGCGACAACTAAAAACCTTTAATCTAGCCTCTTTCAACACCCAGTGCCAAAAAAAAGACTAGTTTATTGTCTGTGCACCTGCAACCAAATACCTGTTCTTGTCCTTGCTGGAAGCTGTGTGCAGCACCAGGCGAGTGGCTTTTATTTCTAAATAAAAATGCAAATATCTGACAAACTTGTAAGTGTCAGGTAACTTGATAAGTGTAAAAGTGTGCTGGCAATTATTGATTTAGTTTATAGCTTATACCAAGAACAAAAATTAAAATGTATCCATTTAACATTTTTACGAAAATATCAAGTGTGAAAAGAAAGATAAAATACATAAAATAAATATCTTTATATCTTTAGCAAACTTAAAAGACATGAAAGGAAAATGATAAAGTTCGCTGCTCATAAGGATTCTGCTGCAAACGTTGGATGCTGTCATTATTTGGTTAGCGCTAGACAATCCATGGAAAGTGAGAAAAGAAAAAGAAAAAACTGTTTTGTGACGTATATTCTATCTGCAGTGGACTTAAAAAAAAATGCTTCACAGCTATATTATTTGTGGTAGTATATTTGTGGTTCAAACTAACATTACAGTTAAAATGTAAGGTTGTAGTTAATGCATATCCCATAAGTTTGCACTAAAGTATGTACAGTATTTATTAAAAGTACTCATGACTTCAAGGTAATGT
Source organism: Polyodon spathula (assembly GCF_017654505.1). Taxonomy (NCBI): domain Eukaryota; kingdom Metazoa; phylum Chordata; class Actinopteri; order Acipenseriformes; family Polyodontidae; genus Polyodon; species Polyodon spathula. The sequence goes on from NC_054539.1 coordinate 20,315,108, forward strand.
TGCATTTTACTCACTCAAATTACATTTTACTTGCATAGTATCTAAATTGGAGAGTAAATTACACCATGACCCAAAACCTTATATGGAGCGCTGCCTACAAACGTAACTTCAGGATGCATTCAGAAAGTCAGAAAATATTTTACTTTGAAATGACAAAATTTGATATCGTGATGATCACTTGTGTCATTTAGAAAAGTAGCACTTAGTACTTCTTTGGCTTGGTGGGTGGCTTATTCTAACTTTTTTGCATGGTTCCTTATCTGTGTATCTGTTAATTTAAACTGTTCTTTGGAGCAAATCATACACCAGTGCTTCGTTTTTGAGATTATATCATTTGAAGCCCAAACGAGAAGGTTATCATGCATCTTCACTTTCTAGTCCATCACTGAAAGGCATTTCTTATCTGCGATTGAGTTTGTTTTTGGCATCTTTGGCCTACACACTGAACACAGCACCTTGCATTGACAAAGCAGTAACAGGCTAAAGAACCATAAAGAACATTGACCTTGGTCCACTTGACTTGTTCTCGAATGACCTAGAAGTAGATGAAGTGGGTGGTGACAATAGATTAAAGTCAACGTCAAAGTTTTATAAGCTGTCTCCTTGTAAATATCGCAGCTGCTATATTACATATTTGGTAAGTCAGGCCCCTTCTCTACAGGAACACAATGGCAACATGTTCATTCAAGAACCAGTTAGAATGCTTGTGATCCATTTATTTCAAAACCACTATTAAATGTTCCCATTATGAGATTGACATGCAAGGATCAGATTCCTGTTTCTCCTTTTGTGATTCCACTGCATTTGGATGAGGATGAATGGAAGGCACAGGATTTGTTTATCAATACTGACTCAAATAAATGGGGAACAAATGCATATTACAAGACAATTCAATTAGCTTTCTCTGACATCATGATCCTTGACAAACATCAAGGCTTAGAGGGTTTCATTACTTTAGTTACAAGTTAATTATATTACAACATATTTTATAAACCTTTTTTCTTTAACTTTCGTTAATAAAATGTTCTAACCATAAGTCAAATGTCTTCACACTTCACAGTCATTTACTGGAGGCTTTTTGTTTGTTTGTTTTTAAATCAAACAACATCAATCAAAGTGCAATGTTTTGTCAGGTTACAAAAACAGGTTTTCATGTAAATGCTGTACTGAATTTTTCCCACAGCTAAGATGCGATTAAGAAAAGGTTTGTGTGATAGTTAAGTAAAGAGATTCCTTTGAATTCACCTAATAACAAGAGCATATTTTCAGTAAGTAAAAATAATGTTGAAAAAAAGACAAATAAGCTGTTTTTTTAGCAAGCCCCTTGCCACCAGTTATCTGTCTTATACTATTGCACATCTGACACCAATCCCACCATTCTGTTTGTTCCAACTTAAAAAAAAAAGTAATTGAATGAATTTAACACACACACAGACAGACACAGAGTATTACTTTGAATTAACGCTGCCTTCAAATTAACACCTCACTCCGATATCAGCTTTTTAATAGACGCCACCCTTGAGTAAACGCCGCTCTCAATAAAGAAAGTAAGCACTTTTTATTTTATGGTACAGTCCCGACAGACTAGCCAAGATGAACTACTTACAGCACAGCAGTCCTTCACACCCCACTATCTATGAAAAGATTTAGTTTCGGTTTCTCTTACAGAGAAATTACAAACAAGCAGGTAAATTACAGTGAGAGAAAAAAAAAAACAACCAAGTAGGATATATTAACAGAAATCAAACTGACATCAGAGGTAATATTTTTTGTTAAGAAAAACAACTGCATCACACTCAAGTTCACTCTCCTCTTCTTGTCCCTCCCCATAGCAACCAATACAAACTCCTGCTGGTACAGTATTCCCGACCTCCCAACTCCCACCTAATAAGCTCTCGTTAACTGTCAGTAAATGTACTTTAGTCAAGCCCCACAAACACACAAGAGTATATATAGTGCTGCAGATTGGAGCCTCTCACGACGCCGCTTCTAAAATGCCTTAAATCATGTAATAAAATATTGCAGCGTTTGTAAAGCACAGTATTATCAATAAAGGCCACCCTCGTTTAAGGGCCACAGTCATTTTTATCAATTTAAAATAAACGCCGTGGTACCAAAAAGTAATACGGTGTGCACGCCCACACACACGCACCCACACCCACACACAAGGCCCAACCTTTAAGTTATCAGAGTTGGATGTAAGTGGTGAATTTGATAAAATAACACTTTACCATTCAATCAAGCACTGTTTATACACCCTTTTATTTTTCTTTTTTATAAAAACTACAATGGCTTGAAATGTGTTAGAACAATTGTCTAAAATGTCACAGACCTTCATGCTTACCCCTGTAGAATTTATGGAAATTTCCAAATACCATTTATGAGGTTATCTGTTATTTATTACGTACCTCTGTGCAGTTGAATATAGTGTATGAGTCACCATTGTCTTAGAAAACACACAGCAATCTATTTTTTACATACATGAAAGTGTAGAGAAGACTGCTGATCTCACAATAAGCATGCAGCTGCAGGACCTTGTTATGCAAGACACAAACGGATGTGGCCTGTGCACATCCCACACTGGACAGCCCCACCACAAGCAAGTCAATTCTGATAATAGGACAGTACTTATCAGCTTTAAAGGACACATGGGTCCTTCAGAATCTGAAGCAGGTGGTATGGTAATCAATTAATAATGCAATGTCAAAAAGGTTTAATGATATCTTTTCCACAAACAGATAAGATACAATCCTGTTATCTGAACTTAGAAATAGATCAGATGCATTTCCCAGACATGAATGCACAGGAACCCAACACCACTGCAAAAATATTTTACTGGTTTAGCAGGTGGAAGTGCACTGAGCCAAGGAGTGCCTAGCAGGAGACCCTAAACTTTCATCCAAGCTGAGAAATCAGTGCGTGCCCGATGACACTATATTGACCACCCCTTGCGTGAAAACATTTCACCTCCCCAAAACACAGAGCTGGAAGTGTTTAAATCAACAACACGCCTGTCATTTGTATCACTTGTGTGTTTCCACTTCAAGGTAGACATTCCATACCAATTAATTTTGCCATCAGAAATGAAGCAAAGCATCAAAAACTTGCACATCAGTACCATCTACTTTTTTCCTCCACTTCCAAAGTTAAAAAGAAGACAAGACATTTAAAAGAAGCAGGTGTTATTGTTGCATAAAAGTCTCCCATTTATTTTCTTCCCCTTGAAAAGTACTTATTTTTGCTATTCAACAAAAGCAAAACTCATTTGTGTAACAGCTAAAAAGAAACATCTTTCAATTGTGTATGTTCTCCTCCCAGAACTCGTTTATTTATCATATTCAGTAGTCTCCGCATACAGGAACACCTCAAAAGAGAACAATGCGCCTACGGGACCACCTTTGTAAATGCTCCAACTAAAAGGAAAACGGAAACTTTGCTTAAAAGAACACCTTCTTGTCACCAATAGCAATACGTTCACAATGGATACAGTACTGTTTTGTAAAAAAGCAACTTGTCATCGCGAGTGTGTGTTGAGGGACACTGATTGGTTTATTAAATCCTCCAGAACCACCATCATATCACTGAATTATTTTGTATTCCGATTTCCACGAGTGTGCCGCATCGCTACAAAATGGCAAATGGACCAAAACATTAGCTTCTATTTTCTTTTAAGAATAAAAAACTGAGATTTGGCAAAATACAGTGTGCGGGAGTGTTCTATTTTTCATTCTGATATGCGGTCTCCTATGCATCTGTGACGAGACTAATCAGGAGTTATTAATTTATTTATATGTAAACAAACGGCAAAACGCCCTGCTGATTCTCTTTCTACACAAAGTTGGAATTAGTTTGAGCTCTTGGGAAAAAATAAAAATTAAAACCTGAACTAGACATAAGTCGTCAAGCAATTTGGCGTTTCCAGTTCTGGCGAGTTGCCTTACCATTCTTTTAAATAATGTGCACGTGGTGTAGATTGCTGCTGCATTTTGTAACATAAGAACGTAAGAAAGTTTACAAAATGAGAGGAGGCCATTTGGCTCGTCTTGTTCATTTGGTTGTTAGTAGCTTATTGATCCCAGAATCTCATCAAGCAGCTTCTTGAAGGATCACAGGGTGTCAGCTTCAACAACATTACAGGGGAGTTGGTTCCAGACCCTCACAATTCCCAGTGTAAAAAAGTGCCTTCTATTTTCTGTTCTGATTACCCCTTTATCTAATCTCCACTTGTGACCCCTTGTCCTTGTTTCTTTTTTTAGGTCGAAAAAGTCCCTTGGGGTCCACATTGTCAATACCGTTTAGAATTTGGAATGCTTGAATCAGATCGCTGCGTAGTATTCTTTGTTCAAGACTGACTAGACTCAATTATTAAACCTGGAATAATTCTGGTCGCTCTTCTTTGCACTTATTCTAGAGCAGCAATATCCTTTTCGTAGTGAGGTGATCAGAACTGAACACAATATTCTAGATAAGGTCTTACTAATGCATTGTAAAGTTTTAACATTACTTCCCTTGCTTTAAATTCAACACATTTCACTATATATCTGAGCATTTTGTTGACCTTTTTTATAGCTTCCCCACACTGTCTAGATGAAGACATTTCTGAGTCAACAGAATAACTTTTTCATAGATTCCTTCTTCTTCTTCAATTTCAGTATCTCCCATATGGTATTTATAATGCACACTTTCATTGCCTGCGTGTAGTATCTTATACTTTTCTATATTAAATGTAATTTGCCATGTGTCTGCCCAGTTCTGAATGCTGTCATTTTGAATCACTTTTGCTGTTGCAACGGTGTTTGCCACTCCTCCTATTTTGTGTCGTCTGTAAATTTAACAAGTTTGCTTACTATACCAGAGTCTAAGTCATTAATGTAGATTAGGAAAAGCAGAGGACCTAATACTGATCCCTGTGGTACAATCTAAATCAGTAGTTTCTGTTTTCTACAGGTTAACTACTCCCTAATCCATGTGCATGCATTTCCTTGGATCCCTATACTGCGTTCAGTTTGAGAATTAATCTTTTATGCAGGACTTTGCCAAAAAATTTCTGGAAATGTAAATAAACCATGTCATATGCTTTGCAATTATCCACAGTTGATCTTGCATCCTCAAAAAAATTAAGCAGGTTAGTTAGACACGATCTCCCTTTCCTAAAACCATGCTGACTCTCTCCCAGGATACTGTTACCATATAGGTAAATTTCCATTTTGGATCTTATTATAGTTTCCATAAGTTTACATATAACAGAAGTCAGGCTTACTTGTCTGTAGTTACCTGGTTCGGTTTTTCGCTTTTTGTGGAACAATATTACATTTGCAATTTTCCAGTCTGTTGGTAGAGCCCCTGTATCAGAGACTGTTGCATGATCTTGGTATAAGGGTGTTAACTTATGTGTGTAAGGGTGCTGTATTAATTTACTTTGACAGTTTATTAAAAGTTAAGTTAACCTGAAAAAGCTGCATCCGCACTGGATGCGTGCAAATAATTTAGAAGTCACTCCAGTCGATAAGAGTAACCACACCAGCAGCGCGTCACTCTGAGAAAAGTTTGCGTTGCTAGACTCGAACCAGTTCCTATTTTCTTTTTTTTTTTGTCGTGCGACTGGAATGAAACTGACCAAATCAGAAGCAAGGTTGACACCCTTGAAACACATCATGTCTGAAAAGAAGTTCATCATTTTATGTAGTTTCAGTAGTTGTGGTTTGCAGGTGGTGCATTTAGCAGCACAGAGATATTTTCTTTCCGATTACGCAAGTTGCATAAAATAGGTTTATTAATAAGCAAAAATAAACCGGACCATACATCCAGTCTACATATCCAGCATTTAAATGAAAAATGTGCACTTTTGCTAGCTTTTAAAAATGACACAAAAAAGGTTACACATTCATACCTGTCGAACTAATTTTAAGCTATGGCCTTTTTTTTTTTTTTTGGTTTCTGCTTGCTTTTATGATAAATAACATTTTGTTCACTAAATTGTTCTGCGGCACAAACCTGTGACAAGAAGAATGTCTTTACAATCGCATAAAGTGAACATATGCATAAAGAGATTCACCAAACAAAAGGTCCTACTATTCTATATTTTGTAAAACAAAACCAGCAACATGTTTGTATTCTATGTGACACATCCAACATTACCAAGCTCGTAGTTTTGAAGATTATAAGCCATATCTGTTCACCAGACTGCTTTAAAAGGACAAACTAAATAAAAGTCTTGCATCTTGCCATGGCATACGACCTTGTTCTGTGTATAATTATTCATAAGTAAACTCGCCCATGATCTGATGCAATACAGTCTTCAATAGCGTTTACGATAAAGTAGAAAAATAGATTTGCAGAACGGAGATGTACTGGGCTTCAAATCAGACTACAGTACTACTACGACTGGTACCACGAAGAAATAATACTATAAAAACAATACTACGAGTACAACTGTACAATTACTACTCATAAATGAAAACAATACAACGGTTGGATATATAGGGATGTTCAATAACTCTATAGATCTATAGATTTTAAGTCCAACCTTTATTTTACAAGAGTTGCTGGAGGTCAGGGTGGTAACCTTTTATCAAAACATGACCTGTTTTGTAATAGGACAGCCCATCTCTAGTATGTCCAATATGAATGCATGGGCGGGGTCGTGTATTTATTTCCAGTCTTTTGGATCGTTTCAAAGTCGCGTCTGGTGTGGATTGATATTTGGCGACTTCGCTCGCATCACTCACTCACTCGTGTCCAGTGTGGATGCAGCTTTAGTAATAGACATTATATTTGCCTCTGCCATTTACATCCGCCAGCTAATTTCACAGTACACAGCGATTTAAGCTTTTTTGATCATGCAGTTTTGCTTTAGTTTTATTAACGTTAGTTTGTCTATTAATTTATTATTACAGTTTATTAAGGTAAACTTGCCTATTGCTTTTCTTTTACTTTTTCAGTTAATTATGAACGTTTCTGAAGTTTTTTACTTAGGTTTTTCCAGTCCTTCACTTCATTTTCAGTGAAAGCAGGGTCTTTTTAACTTCTACAAAAGTGTCTGCAAGGAAAGCAGAAAAACTAATTTACTGTACGGTACTCTAAATATGAAAACCTATTTTAATATTCTGATGAAAATGAATGGTTTTGCTTACCAAAGACAGTATTGGGATACACAGGTGAACAACGCTATGACGGTTTTGCTGCAGTATCACCAAGGTCCAAAATACAGGATTTAGTTGCATTTCAATGTCATTCGAGGAGACAAAGCTTGGCTGGTTTAAAGTTCACTCTTCCCGCCGATCTGAATGCCCCTTAATTATAAGTACGATAGTAGGTGTGTGTTTAGAAACTAAATAGTTAGTGTTAATAATTGGTTTAAACTGGTGTGAAGTGATGGAAATGGCGTTCGAAATTGGTGTAGGTACTGTAGGACTCCAGAACAGATTAGCGGTTTTAAAGGTTTTAAAAAACAGTGCAGCCTGTTATCCTTACTGTTTTTCTAATTTGCTTAAATATGCGTAATATGTTTTAACGTACAAGCCAGTGCTATGTTGGCAGCCTTATGTTGAAGGAAAAACAAAACAAAACAAAACAAAAAAAATGTCAAATATATATTTAGCATCCCCGAGTGGTTTCAAGATCTGTTTTGTGCTATAAATTATTATACAAGTTCTCAAAAAGACACAGCAGAATGAATCCTGTTTACAGCTTTAATTTGTGAATCTTACTATACGTCGCTGGGTTCAACAAATGCAGGGGAAAAGCGTGGAATAGCCTCCCCAGATGAAAGACTCAACGTACCGCCTACGTCTGTAAATAAATATTAACCCAGCCACCAGTCTTGGAACCGACGGCATTCACTATCTCTTCTTTTTTACATCCGACATTTTGAGATTAACAAAAACTAGAAGAAGAAAAAGCTGTATAATTGTATGTAATAAGATGGAGCGTGAGAGTGGGATAAACCAATGACAGTCTTGGGGGGGGGAGTTGAGAGAGAGTGGCAGCTGACAGCACCGATGGTTGAAAGGAAGTTGGTCTGAGGGGGAACCACTTCACGTTTTTTTTTTTGTCTGTTAATTCCTACTGCACCTCCTATTAGGCTCCTGCGATCACTTCATATAATATGGTTTTATGTATAGGGCAGTCAAGCTTTTAATGGCAAGGCGACTTGCAGGCCGTGCTTGGCCCACGGGCGGTAGTTTGGACAGTTCCTGTCCTAGAGCATAAAATGATTTTGTCAGCACATTTACAATGCTAGCAAAGTCTTTCCATGCTGTCCCAGACATTATATAGGCCCGAATGGATGTGGAGAGCTATAGTGGATAGAGGTGGTAACACTGTCTCCAGATGTATTCTTCACAAGGCTTAACTTGTCCTAAAACAGTAAACTTTAAACAACTTCAACTTCAATTGCTTGATGAAGAAAGTACAAAAGCCATATGGCAAGCCAGAGCTGCAGTTCCACATCATTTTGGCAGGCCAACTTAATTTGCAATGCAAATGTACCTAGGATAAGCAAATTGCTATTCAATGCCTATGTCTTTCATGTCTAATATTTGTCATCAATCCTGATCAGTAACATTATCTCCTAACTGAAACCACAGGAAATTGATTTTCTGACTGAAAACCCAAACTTTTCAAACACCACAGTCAAAGCCTTTACATACTTTACTCACTCTCACTTGGTGTTCTAAAAGCAAGAGTTACCTTCAAGCAACCTTATTATTTTACTTGTAAACAGCTACTATACAGTGATAGCTTTGCAATAAATTATCTAAATTGACTTCAAAAACATTAAAAAAAGTTATTTAAGTGATATTTTATAAGGTAATAGTAGTTCCAACTATAAGATAAGTGGATAACATAATGGTGATCAGAGGAGATGCTACGGCCAAAACGCTATTATTTTAATCCACTCTGCAAACTAGTCTGTCAGGTTACTCAGTTATGCTGTACAACTTTGACATTATCATATTTTTTAAATCTGTTTTTAAAAACACACCAGGTAGAATGGTTGAACAGCATTCTATTTCTATATAAACATACACATATATTTAATACATAAATAATATTATACTTAAAAAAATTGTGAACTATCAGATATAATGGAACATTACATAAAACACCCTGTACAGTAACTACTTCCCTATGTTTGGTATCATTGTTTATGAAGCTGCAGATTGCACCTGGTTTCATCACTGTGCCTGTTGTACTTTAGCATCTCTGGATAAAAAAAAAAATGTTAATGGATTTGTTTGTAGTGGAGGTGGAAATTTTTCAACAGTTAACTATGAAATGGTTAAAGATAATTATCACCACCTTGGATGAGTCAAAGAAAAGACAAAGCCAGTAAACACAAAGAAAGAAAGTGAAAATAAACTTCTTAATGAGCCTTACTGCCACACCACATGGGAAAGTAGGACACGTTGAGTCTTGTCCATGCCATTATGTATTTAATCACATTGTACTGCATGACATTATGAGAAGACAGGAGATAAAACTGGTTCTACAGTTTCTTGGAAACTTTTGCCAGACACAACTTGTAGGGGAGAGATCCAAAGAACTGTAGCACGTGCAGTATCACGGAGTAAACTGTCTCTGGCATTAAATGAAAAAACTTAGGTGCCTTACCATCCCTGTATTTTTTGTCTAAAGCAGGGTCAGGTTGCTTTTACTTTTCCCTGTTGCTAAGTTGGTTGCAAACAGAAAACTAATTTCTGATTTCATGTATTGAGAATGAGATGAGTAAGGCCTACATATTGACATTTTCTAAACAAATTTTGGATTGTGGCAATTATTGAAAAATATGTTGTTAATATTATGCACTGTAAGGTCCCCCCTGGCCTTCATATGCAGAGCTACAAACAACTAGTGACAGACAGTTGTGGCCAGGTACACTTGATTACACTGGGGATATGGTTGGCATTACATTTTTACTTAACGAAATGTGTACTTTAGTAAGCTGACTGGTTTTCAAATGTTTGACGGATACATAAGATTCATGGTCAGACCTGCAGTTCTTGCAGGACAAGACGACCCTGCCCATATGCAATCGAATATGCACTGCCGCCAAACAGCGAGGGAACACTTTGTTGTGCCTATATGTGTTATATTTTTGGTTAAAAATGAGGGTAAAAAGTCTTTTGTTAAATGTATTACTTCCCCCTCAAAAAACCTAATCAGCTTTAAAAGGCTTCATATCGCCCAAGTAAACATTTTTGGGGGAAAGAAGATCATCATTACCATTATAAATAAATGTACCAGCATAGACTAGCTGTTCTGTCAAAACATACCAATAAGAAAAGGACTTGCAGCAATCAGGTTTTTTTCTAACCATAGTTCCAAATATGTAATCATTAAAACTCTGCCAAAGGTTTTCTCGTGGGAAAGTATCCCTAAGGTTTCACAGTAAGGTTCTTTCAGGAATCTTGACTTTCAGGTTGTTCACATGTTCATTCCTTAAGTAACACTATAAAATTGCTGTGCATATTACAAGTTTTAACATGTTCATTATTGAGAAACATACATTATGTCCACATGAAAAACATGAATGTGCACTTCAGATAATGTATAGACAGAACTGGTGAGTGAGAGATATAACATCCTTCAACTTTTATCTGTTTTTTTACAATGAGCAGACAGCTAACAGCATGCTGAGACAGGCATGATCTATACGTCTTAGTACTAGCCCACTTGTTCTGAATAAACTTCTTGCATTATAATCTGTCTTGAATCCCATACAACTGGGAACTGTCAGGGCAACTAGCTTGGTAACTGGCATGTTTATACTTTACTTTTATCAGCGGTTCCCAAACCTTTTTTAACCCAACACCAACTTTTTGAACTCCATTAGACACAGTGGTCCACTTTAGTACTCACTGTAAAAATGAACAAAATAAACCTGTTTATTGCTAAACATGTTAAAAAACATTAACTTAAAAGTGACAGCACATCTTCTTCTGCCTTTATATAGGACTTTGCAAACACATTCACATACGCATAGTGCTTTGGTACACAGTGTATAACAATTGAATCCTTAACGACTAGCGACTTTGGTCTTCTGTATTTTATCTTAACAAAAACACAACAAAAAAAAAAAAAAAAAATCTGAGTAGACTGAAGCTTTTTGAAGGTTCAACTTACCTGTAAGTATTTAAGCACTAATGGTTCGTCACTCAGTTCAATCAGCCGATAACCAGAGAAACTTAAAAAGTACAGTACGGCACAGTATATCTAACATGATGACATGGATCTTTGCGCAGAATGTTTTTTTACTGAATCTACAAAATTCAAAGTAAAACCAGATAGATGATAGACATGTGGTTCAATTATAGAGATGATCTTTAGACAGCGTGTCCTATTACTTTGATGGTGTTTAACTGAAGTGTGGCTGTACTGTTTTCTAAATGATGCTTTCTTTTATGAAGAAAAAAAATAAAAACTTTCAATAACAATTATTCTAGGCTTAGGGGACCTGAAATAGGAACTGGTACTTTGACACAGTAACATATTTGAGACGTCATGTTATGTAGCAGCATGTTACAGAATTAATATGTAGCTAAGCACACTGCTGACAGGAAGTAGGCCTACTGAATGAACCACTGGTTGCTATAGTATTCAAGTCAACAAACAGAAGCCCAGATTAAAATATAAAAATCCTACTGCAAACCTAGCAATGCTATTTGATGGGGGTGGGTATTGGGACTGAGAATCTGTATTGCAATACTGAAGACAATATTGCGATATGCACTGCGATACACTTTGGAATTCAATGCCAAATGATGTCGATGTTGATTTTTTGCTACCAAAATGAATCTATAAAACTGTGCTTTGTCATTTTTATGGAAATTTAAAAGTATTAGAATGTAATATGACAAATTAAACTCTTACATGAAATGCCCAGTAACACATTTTTGTTGGATCCTCTGATGTACAGGTAGTGGACAAAATAATGGAAACAATTGGGTAAATGAGGGACACCAAGTATATTGAAAGCAAGGGGTTCCACACAGGTGTGGCTCATGCGTTAATTAAGCAAATAACATCCCAGTATGCTTGGGGTCATGTAGAAATATGCTGGACAGGCCTGGTTGCCTATACTTATGGCTTGCATGACTGCAAGAGGAGACCTCAGTGACTTTGATAGAGGGGTGATTGCTGGGGTGTGCTTGGCAGGCGCTTCAGTGATCAAGACAGCTGAACTTGCTGATGTTTCATTAGCCACGGTGTCCACGGTGATGTCATAATTGAACTCTGAGGGAAAGACATCATCAGCAGAGGGCAACAGTGGGCTTAAGCGCATACTCCAGGATCGTGATATCCTTGCATTAATTCGAAGTGCAAGGCAAAACAGGCGAGCACCTGCAGATCAATTGAATGCAATTTTCAACCTGGAGCGCGAGCAGACCCAGGTTGAAAAATGGGTGAAGAAAGAATTTAAGTTATTGGGCTAGGGCGGGGAGATACAAATTAGTTGCTAATATGAAAGCAGAGGGCCAGGGTCAGGCAGGCAGGGTCATAACAGGTCAGGGGCCAGAAGTATCAGTAGGATGAGCTAGGGAGAAGAGATGTGTTTTGAGGGAGGAGCAGAAACTAATTAGTGTGGGTGACTGTTATATGATAAATGGGAGTCTGTTCAAATGAAGGGGAGCAAGAAGAGAAAAGGAATGGAAACGGGACTGGGCACAGGGTGAGGGTGAGGCAGAGAGGGACAATAGGGATTGGGAGCGTAAGGGACGTGGAGGAACATAGTAGGTGATCAGTGCAGTGCAGAAAAGGTGGGGCAAGACCATGGAGAGATTCCTTACACAAGGGTAAGGAATTTGAACAGGCAACGATAATAGACAGGGAGCCAGTGTAGCTAGAGGAGGAGAGAGGAGGTATGGAAGGAGGAAGTTACAGTAGTCAAGGTGGTTGAAAATTAGAGTATGGACCAGGAGTTTAGTAGCAGAAAAGGAAATGAAATGGAGTATTTTGCAGATGCTGAATAGGTGGAAACGGCAGGTGTTTTATCGCCAAGATAAGGTCAGAAAGGCAAAGGAGTAGAGTCGAAGGTGACGCAGAGGTTACGAGCAAAGAGGGATGGAATGAAGGACAAGGGAGGGAATGAGATGGTACGGCAGGGTGGGGGAAAGAGGGGGAGGGGAAGGAAAGAATTTCAGTTTTTGATGGGTTGATAAGGAGGTACTGGCATGCCATTCAAGACTGGCTAGCAACCAAGCAAGGTGCATCATCAATGATGACTGTTCAGATGAATAAGACGTGGAGTTGGGTGTTTTCGGATCAGAGGATACAGATTCCAGTCTGATTGACTACGCTTTCCTGTTTTAAATGTAGCGACTTTTATTCTAGCGTTTTTCACCTGCAAATATGGCTTTTCATGATGTGCTTTTGCACTGTACACTGTAGCTTCAAAGTTTAATGTTCATTTTGTGAAAATATTTGAAATGACAAAACAGACATACTGCAGCAACTCTGAATTGTATTTCAGCAGTCAATAAATATTTTAACTGCACTGTTTGATTCTTTAGTGTGACTGTGTACTGTGCTCTAGCTTTGAATTTTAAGCATGCCTAACTGTAAACGTACTCTATCTACCTAATGTTAACAATGCCTGCAATTTCAGCCCTGCGGCAGAATCCGGTACATATTTTCTGTTTAATACATTTATAAACATACACAAACTCTGGGTGTCAATTCTGCATTTCGACTGCAAAGAAGTTTATCTAAAACATAACAAAAAAGCTCCACAAGAAACACAACATTATGAAACTAACAAGAAACAAAAGTAAGAGCAAAAAAATAGTTTGTTTTTTTAAATACAACACAATTGAAATTCCTTCCTAAGACTTTAAAGTAGGGACTATAGCATAAATATCTACCGAACGATCTTTCCTATAATTAACTGAATTTGTTCAACAATGAAGTGTAAAACAGAGGTGCGTGCACTGTTGTTCACATACAAGAAAGCAAATATCTGACATTTGCATTACAAACAAACAATTTTATCAGAATAGTAATATGGCATTAGTACTTATCTATGTACTGCCTCCAATACCATTACCGATGGGAGATATTGCATATTAACAACTGTCCCATCTAAGCTTGATCTCAGAAGTAGCTATAACACATACTCCCAACATCATTTTAAAAATGCAATGGTTTGTACTTTAAGGTTCAGCAGTTTCACTTCCTACTGCTGGTACTGAAATAGTTTTTTTTTTACTGTCAAACTTCCCAGTAGCCATGACAAAATCTGCTATGATATACAGTATATGAATGTAAAGAATGGACACATTCATATGTATTGCATGATGAGTTGGAATCTCTACCATACTTCAGCCCACACCCCCCTTTTGAAAATGGTAGGCCAAAGAAAATCATGATTCCTTGAAATGTACTCGCATTGTAAATGTTTTTCTTATTTCCATACATGCCCAGATTATGATAATCTCAATATGTGCTACCAAATTTCCAAAGTAGTTTTCCTCATGGGATATAACTATGTAAATATGTAAGTGTGACATATGTACATATGTCTCCACTATATCCCCGTTGCTATAAAAATGACTCCAGTGGGAAATAATAATTTAAACAGACAGACTGGGAGCTTCCATATACCAGCAGATACTGACAGACTTGGCACTGTCCATAGCAAGTTTCATCACAATTAGAATAGCAGTTTTCTAGTTATGTGTAAAACTTCTGACATACATACAAATAGACATGCTTTTGTGATCAATAAAGGTCACCAGTGCACATTGATAAAACAAGTAAGACTGCAATTCCCTTGTATTATTCAACCATACATATTTGTCATAACAACATCTACATCAATATGATCTTTGAAAGTTAATTTAAAATTAATTTAAAAAGTATTACATAACAATTTTACAATTTTCTTAAACCTCTACTCACAACTGATATACATACATACATACATACATTTGCCACATTGCATATGGTGATACTAAGCTCTCGCTTCCTTCTGCTTAACCATTTAAAAATGCAACACATGTTTTGACTCTGGAACTCACTGAGTTCCTATACATTGGCAACACTAGTAATAAAACTACCCAATTACAGTTATTTATGTAACGACAGTTTTAAATGATTAAAAAAAAAAAAAAACGCAGTAAAATGTAAGTCGTCTGTCCTTTAATACTGAATATATATATACACACACACACACACACACACACACCATTAGCTGTATAAATTATGTGGTGCAGCAACTCAATTTCAAAGTAATAATACAAAAATAAAAATAGTGTCTATGTCAGCTTAAAAGAGAATGTTCATACTTAGTTCTCTATACTCAGCTAAAAAATGCCTTTAACGAACTAACATATCTTGCATTTTCATATCCCCTTTCTCTATGCCATCTGTTATTTTATCTACGATGCAAATAATCCACATTTTAAAATTTATTTATTTATCTCTAACATGGGCTCTATTTTGAAGCAAGTGTTAAGATAAAAACACTTTTTAGTCCAAATTACTCTTGAAAAATGTAACTCCAAAATAGGGCCCTATGTCAGCATTTAATACAAATATATAAGTCTACACAAATGCACAAATATTGTAACCTGGAAGTAAAAAAATCATTCTCTTACCGGTTTGTGAATTCAGTATGATCCGACGACACAATATTGTGACTTCATCTGACTAATGGCAACATGACTGTAACCAAATGAGGAAAAGTACTTACCGTTGTGCGAGGACTGCTGTGGAATCAGCTGAGCACCCAGTGTGCTGGGGAGCCTTAGTTTGGAGTGTACAGAACAATGATGGAGCAGGAAGCAAGAGATTTGACCCGACCTGCAATAGGGAAGGCAAATAAGAAAGCGAAGTGTAATTTCCTGGGTTACGTACTAATGCAAGACTGTGAAAAAAGCAACAGCTGCATACAGTTAAGTTTCCGAACACATTAATAGAAATGCAACTGCATGGTTTTTTTTTTATAAAATCAGCAGAAGTAAGCCCTTGCTTCTTAATTACCAGGAATGTATTTAACTTTTAATGTATTCCCATCAAAATATGTGTTTCGCAACATAAGTGTACGTATGCATGTATGACGGAATCGTGAATGCTCAGTTTTACATTCAAGACAGTGAAATTAAACCCTTACCAGATCAAGTAAATCATGACAAATAAAATCATTTGATGAATGAAAATGCAAAGGAAAGGCATACTTTCTCAGTGGAATACAATTATAATGGCATTAAACCAGGTAGAAGATACTTATTTGAAGGAAAGAGTGGTCATATGATCGTTCTGTGTAGTGTAGTATTATACCATAAACATAACTGTATTCCTCTCTAATTATTTGTTGTGTCTTGTCAGATTAAGTAAACGGCTGCTTGGTTAAAGTTGGTATAAGCCTTTGTGACTTAGGTACCAAAGCATATAGACAGTACCTCAATGTCATAAGCGATATTGCATGGGAACAAGTCAACATACACTTCCACTTCCCTTTCCTGATAGTGGAAAACAATACAATCTCAGTCAATAAAGGGTTAAGAATCTAGTGCAGCTGAATCATGCACTGAAAAACTGCAGACATTTTTTGAATACCCCCCCTCCCCTTAATACCAAGGACACAAAAGGCATGTTCAGTAATTTTCATATATGCATAGATAAGGGTGCTACAGTTTGAATTACTAGGATATTGTTTGCATAGGTGTTATTCACATGGACTAGTTAAATTCCACAATGTAGCAGCAAAACAAGATTAAGCCAGCTGTACCCACACATCTGTGTGTTTTCATAGTTACTACTTTTTATGCGTATTATAATCTACTCTTTGCATATCCACTAGTTAAAAGGCCAAGATGATAATTAATAATCCCAGGATTGGAGATTTGTGTTACCTCTTCAGTACGTGGGCTACTGCGGATTTGTTTGAGGAGACTGATTTTAAATTACTGTATACACGCAACGTAACAAACATTTGTGAAGCAATGCAATCAATACAATTGTATCTAAATGGCCTAAACTGTTTAGACATTACTAAATGACCAATGGTTAACTAACGCTAATAATTAATTCCTACCTCAGATTGCTAGATGAGCCGGTAAGTGTAACACAATGTTGTTATACCAGAAGGCGAGATAATGATTCAATCTTCATGAGGACTCAGGTCAGAAGGGATCTGAACCAATGTTGAGATCTATTACTTATCAGAACAGTTGGCAAATGCAAGTCAACTTCTGGACTTTTAAAGGTGGAAATAATTTTAGCTGAAGATGGCTTAAGACTAGGGATGGGCACGTGTAATCGTTTATTCAAATAAATCGATTAGAAAATTGTTAATCGTTCAGAAAATGACTCATGGTAATAATCTAGCTTGTATTTCAACAAATATCAATGGTCTGAACAGACCCATTAACCAAACTAAGCCTTCTGCTGCAACCAAAAGTATTTCTATAAATAAATATTAAATAAATAATGATTTCTTTCTATGGCTCTAAATGGCTTAAGCTCTTGACAGGTTAAAAAAAAACAAAAAACAAAACAGGTTTTGTAGTTTTAACTTGACTTTTTATCCTGTTTATTTATAGGGCTTTACGTAGCAGAATGTATACAAGGAATAGGAGGTACATACTGTATTTAATGTGATATCTTACTTCATGTAAAAAATGTATATTATATTTTATAGATGTCCAATAAAGACAATTTATTGATTCATTATAATTTTACATTATTGCGTTGCCTTGAAGTGCTCTTTGGAAATGATACATAAATTGGGCACACTGTACTTGTAGTACACTTCCTGTTAATAAAAAGATCTACTTATTGAAGCATTGTCAAATAGTACAACATTATTTTTTTTTACATATTACTTCAATTTTGGTATTATGTAAGCATTTTTTTTAGCAAGTGGAACTTGGATGTATATAGTACTGTAATTGTTTAGCACATTACATGTATTCATTTATTAAAATATACGGAAATGCCCATTCTTAGTTAAGACTTGTTTTTCCTAAATTTTACTAACAAATGTTTACCATGGTAGGTGAAGTCACTATGCCCTACATTCATAAGCATGCAGGGCCTTCTGCTTCCTCACAGGGTTCATGCAGCACATGATGCTGTAATACGATATTATAGCTTTGACAGGGCATACATCTAAACCCTGTCCTAAAGGGAACTGGGACCACCCTCTACTGGGCTAAGCAGATAATTCAGGTATTCTTGTTTATTTATTTTTATTGGAGTTAAATAAAGAAAAAGCTGAACTACAATAAATAAATATATTTTGTTTTTGTGATATTTTTAACTGTATACTTGCACCAGGCAAATGATTATAGCTACATTCAATTGTTTACACTTTTTGTAAAACAAAAAGTGCTGTTTTTTTTTTTTCTCTTTACAAAAACACGTCAGCCTAAGAACTGTATCACTTCTCCAATTTTTAATTTTTTTTTTTTTTTTTAACACACAGATTTTAAATACAAAACACTGAAATAAAAAAAAAAACGATTTCCTCACCCCAACCCCCCCATCAAAGTATGATTCTGGCATGGTAGTGAAACAGTGGATGTAAACATGTCTAAAGAGCGTGAAATATACAACTTCTCCTAAAACAATGGACACCTTTAAAAAAAACAAGCTATTTCGAATCAGTTGTCCTGGAGCAGAAGGCAAAAACTTTGAAATACAAAAGAGACTATTGTTACTCAGATACTGCAGAAAGTCAGAACTGTACAAACTAGTACTCTGTGTAGCAGGCCAAAAAACATTTGGTGTTAGGGGGCAGGACAAAAGTGAATAGCATCTTTACACAAAAGTAAATTCTACAAGATATTATAGTTTATCATCTCAATCAAACCTATGTGTTTTAAAAGGAAGATTTCCCTCCCTGCCTATTTCCATTCCTATTGTAGAAATTCATTGAATGCAAGTAATGCTTTAAAATTCAGTCGTCTTACTAAATTTTCAGATACAGGTCCATTATTACTTTCATAGTAATATATTTAACATTCAATTATATAAATATACCTAACCATTATATATATATATATATATATATATATATATATATATATATATATATATATATATATATACACACACACACACACACACACACACACACACATATATATATTATATATATATATATATATATATATATTTATTGTATATCAATTATAATTAAAAAATATAAAATTTTCGTCCTTATCATGACTACGTCACTATTATTGCAGTTTACTCTGGGCATAAGTAATACTTCCTCAAAATATATCCTTGATTCATTCACTGTGATGAATAAAATGAAGCAATCTCGGTTTCAAAAATACAGGTTGTGGAAAAATATTGCACCAAGAGAGGCAATATGGGGCCTTGCAGTTTCACAACATATGTACTCAAAGGAAAAGAAAAAAAAAAAAAAAAAGACCGCAGCTCTCCCGGTTTACTACAGCTCCAGAGTTAGGCAACAATAGAGCACAATGAAGCTTGAATAAAAGGGAACTCAACTAATGTGTGCCAAGTGCTACTTTGCATTACTTTTCTTATCCCCTGCCAACCCTAAGCAAATTATGTAAATATTTAGCAATTTCTTAGATACAAAATTTTCATACCAAAACAATTACTAAAGTCTGGGATCAAAAACAATTATTAAAAAGGTGGGTTCAACAGTGCCCTCACTAATCATACTCAAGCCAAGTCTCCAGCATCCTATGGCAAAGCAGGCATTTGCATAAAACATTTGCAAGTCAAATAAGATCACCATTTCCCACTACTTATCAGTCCATCATGGTTCATTTTCTGCCTTGGGCTATCTCGCATCAGGTTATTCTCCATTCAAATGACCCCCTTTAAATTACATTCCAGTAAAAAAAAAAAAAAAAAAAAAAAAAAAAAAAAACTTTTTTTTTTTCTTACTTGGTAAAATGTTATTATACATATTTTCAAATTCATACACAAACCAGGCTCTCTCGTGCATACTTCAAGCACATTTTCATTGTACTGGGCTTGGAAGAGCATTTTGCATGACTTAAGCAGCCGTGAAACCCAATGACAAGGATTCGAATTAATGTGGGTTCAGTCAGGGAATACATGTAACAGATCCCAGAAAATGTGTACGCAGAGAAAACCCATGAGCAAGAAAGTGATGTCCTTTTCAACAGTTCTGGAGATCTGTTAGCTCATAAAGGGAAATCTGTTTCCAGTACATTTTGGCATTTTCTCTACTCGGTTGATCACAGGTTCTATGCAAAATGTAAACACCACTACTTGTGATAAAATTAGGGCAATTTGAGCACAGTCATTATCTGCTGATTTGGCTCCCCCTTACATTTTACTGCCACTGTTGGCTAGTTTAAATCTGGACAACTATTGGTTATTTTCAAAGCGGTTTCTAATGACAAAACTGAGAAAACAGTCTCGAAGCTCTGTTCTACTTCGTTCAGTTTATACCCTTGGCCTACCGTTCTCATTAAGGAGTGTATTCCAGTCCTTGGTCCTGTATTAACTAACACAGTGAATTCCTCTTTAAACTTTAGGTACAGTTCCCCTAGATTTGAAACTGACGCAGAGGAGACCTCTTCTTAAGAAACAGAGGTTTTGTTAATTGGTTTTAACAAATATAACCCAATCAATATTAATTTTGATGGCAATTCCATTTTACTTTCCATTAGAGCGAAAAACCTGGGTGTTACACCAAGCTTTTTTTTTTTTTATTTCCATATTAATTCTGTTCTCAGAATAGCTTTTTATCATTTGAGAAATATTGCCAAATTAAAATCTGTATTGGACGTGAGGGATTCAGACATGCATTTATAACTTATCGCCTTGATTATTGCCATAGCTGCCATTAAACTCGGAAGGCTTCAGCTTGTTCAGAATACAGCTGCCAGACAGAGACCTGTATACAACATTTGGAATGACTAAACCAACACAGTAACACATTAAAAAAAGCAGGATGTTATACCTTGTATATCTGACAGCACAGACTTGTGTTAAACATGTAGCACCATTTAAAAGTATATTACACATATTGTTTATTAATATTTACATACTGAGCTACGCCACAGCCTGAATATGTTGTTTAATATCTCTTTCTGCTACATGATTATGTGAGCGACACAAAAAGGAAAGCATATTTCAAGAGGGAGAGGATCCATGTTGTATTGTACATTAAAACCTGTTTAATCCATCTCCTCTACCAACCGGCATTCTGTACAATTCGACCAAATCCCTATTACAAATTAATCTGGCATGCATTGTAAGTATTGTTCGCCTAAAATCAATGTAAATTATCTAGCACAGGTACAGTAAAATCATGGTTTACATAATGGAGAAAGTAACATTCAAATTAATACAATGCCAGAGTTACAGGACAGTACCTAAACAAATCTTGTACTGTATGTAGATTGACATTTATACTTTGATTTTATTTTGGGTACAGATCTGTAAACCAGCATACTGTATAATCCAGCACTATTTTCTTTTACCAATTGATGTCAGATTTACTGTACACATTTAAGTCTTGGACACACTTGAACAGACCGATACCCAGGGGCACCACACTGTGCCAAACAGCTCCACTGGTGGACAAACATGAACGGCATACCTTTAAATATTATGTCTGCAAGTATAAACAGATTTACGGCCAGGTGTACCACAGTGAAAAAATGTTGCAGCAGCAAAGCAATATGCAGGGCTAAAAAACATTCAGTACTGTGTGGTATTGCTCTACCTCATTTGTGTTCATGCCTTTGGCAATGCAAGCAAAATGGACTGTTAGCGAGGTCTGCTTTATTATAAGCGTTACCAACAGAAACCTTTTATATATATCAAATGTAAACTTATTGTGTAGGACTGGAGCTTAGAGGCCATACTTATTTCCTTTTCTCAACCTCTCCCTAAAAAACATTTACCACTCCTGCTAACAACAGAAGTCTTACTAAATCAAAGTGCATTTAAAACTAGAATGACTCATCCATGGGTGTAGAGATGTTTTCACTGCACTTAAAATGCATAAGTGATAAGCAGCAAGAAAAACTAGATATATACAAATCCTGTATGGTCAGTAAAATTTATATTTGAATAATAAAACTATTTAGGGTATCTTCTTTACCAAGTTGTATAACAATTTAAACTTGCTTTAGCCCATATTGTCCAGGGCTGTGGTGACAAAATAGCTAATCTATGCACTCCAGCAATTTTTGTATTAAAGTGTTACTAACCACTCCTGTTGTTACCCTGGTAGCCTTGCAAAGCATTCTTTCTATTGTACGTTTGTTTAATGAAAATGTTTGTTAATTTGTATGCCAGTGGCTTCATTTGACAGGCTTCCCTTGGTTACAACTACACTGTGGCTGCACCTGTGTAAACTGCATAATCCAAAAACACTTGTTTTTATTGCTTTACAAAAACAATTTATAAATAAACAATGGGGCATTGTCTTTATTAGAACATTCATGTTAATAGCAAATAACTAGCTGAAGCACTAATTACAAAAGTACTTCCAGTTGAGATCACAAGAAAGAACTGGACAGTCAAATAGTGTTTTAAGTGTTACTTTATTAAAGAAGAAAGTGTGTACAGTCATTTCTAGGTCATAATTATATTTGATCACGGCTCAACTTTGAAATGACGTAAAGGCAATGACATACTGTTGTCTTTATGTCAACAGCTTTGTATCTTTCTAAAAGACGCATTTTAGACTGTCACCGCTCTTCAGAAACAGCTTGATTAATAACATCAACACACACACACACACACACACACATATATATATATATATAAATTATTAATGGAAACCTAATAAAGCAAAAGGTCAGAGTGGGCTAAATTAAGCAAACACAAGACCATTCTCCACAAAACAAAAGGTTTTAACATTTTTTTGGGTAGGCCACAGTATACAAGTATTTTCTTACACAGCAGGTTAGAAGTGAGTAGCATGGTTCACTTCTTCAGTGAGGAAAGTAAGTCCCCAGCTTAGTACAGTCATGCTCTGGATACTCCCTTCATGTCTCAATGCGTGTTCACATCTCAACTCGATCATGAAGATAGTACTCAAAACTCTTTTCTGATGCAGAATAACAGACTGTATTTGAAGCAGGGAAATAACCTGATGTTAGTGGTTCACACATAACCATTAATTTGCTTATTTTGAAAGGAAAGTTTCTTTGTGTTCTAGGTTAACTACTTTTGTTAAACACACCCCTGCAAAAATAAAAAAAAGTTCTTCATATGACTTCACAGCCTAACCAAATCAAGGCTAAAACTAGAATATGGCCTAAATAAAAATACATTGTAGTTAGGAATGTTAAGTTTGTAATTTTATATGCTATTTAAACTAACGCTTCTGAAAACAGTTTTGCATTTCCCTCCATTGACAGTCTAAGCCTTCTGCGATATTTACTATATGGAACTTGGACTGTCTGGATAGATGACAAAACTTCTCTTTTCACTTCTATGGAGAGGCTGGGAACTCCCATGTGTTTGAATACTTTGATCTGACTTTGGTTCCCATTATAGCCTGTGGTCTTTTACATATACAATGCGCTTCTGCCTAGAATGCATTAATGTAGAGTCTTTTTTTATGAACCCCACAAAAACCTAAAATTCTTAGTAACCACTGTATATGAGGGGTCAAAAATACAAAAACACTGGCTTAATGTACAGATGTCCCTTTGAAGATGTGAGTTTTAAAAATTCTGTGAAATGATGATACATACCAGAATAGAATCTAGTTTCTGTTTTACTCTCTGCAGATTCAATGAACTCCCTGCAGCATTTGCAAAACAATCCATGGAAGACATTGTTGAATCCTGCAACATGGGAGCATCTGAAGTGCTGCTTAAAATCCTAGGCCCCTTTGGAACCGTTGTAACCAGAGACCCAGTTAGTTCTTTCATTGGTTCAGCTTCAATCAGTACAACTGAAACAATATAGTAAATACAGCAGATTATAGAATGTATCTGCAGTCTGCATCTTCAAAATGATATGAGTGTTAAGCTAAATATATTTCACTACACAATATTGGTACTGGAACCTAACTGAGAATCATAGAATACAGCTGTGTGTCTTACATTACACACCAAGAGAAAAAACCTTAGCTGCAATGTGTTTTATATGTATTTTAAAACAGAGATAACCTTCAATCAGACATTCCTAAACAAAACATCAGTTGCTGTAGGACAAAAACAGGTAATACGAAAACTGATTGTACTTCATTGCATGATTCTGTTCTTTTTTTTTTTTTTTTTTTTACTGTGTGTGGGTTTAAAAGTGAAACTTTCCATTGTGGGTTAAACGTAAGCTTTTATGATTTCGAACTACTATTTCTGTTGACTCTCTCCACACACACACACACACGCACACACACATACACATACATACATACATACATACATACATACATATATCAGCGGTGGCCAACCCTGATCCTGGAGAGCCACAATCCAGCAGGTTTTATAGGTAACCCTTAATCATCAATTTCTAAAGAATGCAAGGTGTTGAACTATTTAGCAAGTTAAAGTGTTAATTAAATCAGGAGTGGTCCGCTCTGGTCCATGAGAGCTGCGAGGTGTTCAGGTTTTTGTTCAAAATTATCTCTAAATTACTTAATTGAACAAATTACTACTTAAATTGAAAAAATACTGCTTAACTAGTCAAAATTCAAGCCTTTAGAAATTGATAATTAAGGGTTACACATAAAACCTGCTAGATTGTGACTCTCCAGGATCAGGGATGGCCACCCCTGATTTTTTGTGTGTAATATATATATAATCTCAGTGCCTTTAAGAAAGTCTACACCCCCTTGAACTTTTTTTCACATTTTGTTGTGTCAGTGCCTCAGAGTTTCATGCATTTAAATGAGGATTTTTTTCCACTTATCTACACATCATACCCCACACTGTTAAGGGGAAAAAGTTTTTATTGAGAAAAAAAAAATAAATAAATAAATAAAATTATATATAAAAACCTGAAAGCCCATAATTGTATAAGTCTCCACCCCCGTTAATATTTGATGGAAGCACCTTTGGCAGCAATTACAGCTGTGAGTCTGTTGGGATAGGTCTTTACCAACTTTGCACACCTAGATTTGGCAATATTTGACCATTCTTCTTTAGAAAAAGTTCTGTTCCTTGGGGAGCACTGATGGACAGCAATCTTCAAGTCATGCCACAAATGTTCAATTGGATTTAGGTCAGGGCTCTGACTGGGCCGCTCAAGGACATTTACCTTTTTGTTCCTTACCCACTCCAGTGTAGCTTCGGCTGTGTGCTTTGGGTCGTTGTCATACTGAAAGGTGAACATCCGTCCCAGTTTTAGCTTTCTTGCAGAGGGCAGAAGTTTTCCTCAAGGACTTTTCTATACTTTGCTCCATTCATTTTCCCTTCTATCCTGACAACTGCTCCAGTCCCTACCAATGAGAAACATCCCCATAACATGATGCTGCCACCACCATGCTTCACAGTAGGGATTGCTCGGTCATCCAGTTTGGAGGGATGGCCTGATCTAGGCAGGGTCTTGGTGGTGTCACACACCTTCCACATCTTAATAAATCATCTTGACAGTGCTCCAAGGGATATTCAAGGCCTTTGATATTTTTTATACCCATCCCCTGATCTGTCTCTTCAGGTCCTGTCACAACATTTCGATGGGGTTTAGTTTCGAACTTTCACTAGGCCATTCTAAAACGTGGAAATTCTTCTTCTGCAGCCATTCTTTTGAAGATCTGCTTGTATGTTTAGGATCATTGTCTTGCTGCATGACACACTTTCAGCTCAGTTTCAGCTCAAGGACAGATGGCCTGACATTCTCCTCTAGAATCTTCTGATACAATGCATAATTCATGGTTGTGTCAATGATGGCAAGCCGTCCAGGTCCTGAGGCAGCAAAGCAGTCCAAAACCATCACACTCCCACCACCATGCTTGACGGTTGGAATGAGGTTCTTCTGTTCTAATGCAGTGTTTGGTTTTCGCCAAACATAACGTTTGTCATTGAGGTCAAAAAGTTTGACCTTTGACTCATCTGTCTAGAGAACATTGTTCCAGAAGTCTTGTGGATCATCTATGTGCTCTTTGGCAAACTTCAGACGGGCAACAATCTTTTTAGAGAGCAGTGGTTTCCTACTGGATATCTTTCCATGAACACCATTCTTGTTGTCTTTTTCTTATAGTGAACACGCACATTAGCCAAGGAGAGTGGCCTGCAGATCCTTGGATGTTACTCTGGGGTTCTTTGTGACTTCCCTGCTGATTTTCCGGTTTGTTCTTGGAGAGATTTTGGTAGGACGACTGCTCCTGGGTAGAGTGACTGTGGTTCTGATCATTCTCCATTTGTAGACTGACAGTGGATTAGTGGAGCCCCAAATCCTTAGAAATGGTTTTGTAACTCTTTCTAGACTGATGAGCACAACTGTTTTTTCTGAGGTCCTCCGAGATTTCTTTTGATCATGGCATGATGTGTTTCCACACTCCTGTATGGTGAAGACCAAACTCACAATGTTTCTGATCTTTATATAGGGTGGGGCCTCCCAAACTCACTCCTGAAGATCTACCTAATTATTTAAACACCTGATTCTAATTATTCCCTTAATTGAGCTGCTAGAACCAGGGATTCTCTTACTTTTTCACATACCCTGAATCTTAATGACTCATTGTTTGTCTAATTCATACATCATTTTGTTTCAAAACACATGGAATTGGTTAATAGAAACCCTATTGGTTTTGATTCAAGAAGGCTATCGTGGTAAAACTATGGAATTTCCAGAATTATCATTGGGGTTAAACTTTCTCGGCACTGTGTGTGTGTGTGTGTGTGTGTGTGTGTATATATATATATATACACACACACACACACACACACACAGTGCCTTGCAAAAGCATTCTGGCCAACGACCAACTCTCTCATATTACTGAATTACAAATGGTACACTGAAATTTCGTTCTGTTTGATGTTTTATTTTAAAACACGTAAACTCAAAATCAATTATTGTAAGGTGACATTGGTTTTATGTTGGGAAACATTAAGAAAAATAAAAAACTGAAATATCTTGCTTGCATAAGTATTCAACCCCCAAACATTAATATTTGGTTGAGCCACCTTTTGCTGCAAGAACAGCTTTAAGTCTTTTGGGGTAAGTATGTACCAGCTTTGCATACAGTGTCGGAGTGATTTTGGCCCATTCTTCTTGGCAGATTTGCTCCAGGTTGTTCAGGTTGGTTGGATGATGCTTGTGGACCGCAATTTTCAAATAGTGCCATGGATTCTCAATGGGATTGAGATCAGGACTTTGACTGGGCCACTGTAGGACATCCGCCTTTTTGTTCTTGAGCCACTCCAATGTTGCTTTGGCCTTGTTCTTGAGATCATTGTCCTGCTGAAAGGTGAATTTCCTCCCAAGCTTCAGTTTTTTAGTGGACTGAAGCAGATTATCTTGCAGTATTTTCCTGTATTTTGCTCCATCCATTCTTCCTTCAATTGTAACAAGATGACCAGTCCCTGCTGATGAGAAGCATCCCCACAGCATGATGCTGCCACCACCATACTTCACTGTAGGGATGGTATGTCTTGAGGCACACATAGCGCTTTGAGTTTTGGCCAAAAAGCTTTATCTTGGTCTCATCTGACCACAAAACCTTTTCCCATATCGCAGCTGGGTCACTCTCATGCTTTCTGGCAAACTCCAGACGTGCTTTCAGATGGTACTTTGAGTAATGGCTTCTTTCTTGCCACCCTCCCATACAGGCCAGTGTTATGAAGAGCTCTTGATATGGTTGACTGGTGTACGATTACTCCACTCCCAGCCACTGAACTCTGTAGCTCCTTCAAAGTGATTGTTGACCTCTCTGTGGCTTCTCTCAGAAATCTCCTTCTTGTTTGAGCGCTGAGATTTGAGGGACGGCATTTTCTTGGCAGTGCCTGGGTAGTGTGAAGCAGCTTCCACTTCCTGATTATTGATCCAGCTGTGCTCACTGAGATATCCAAACACTTGGATATTATTTTGTACCCTTTTCCTAATCTATGCATTTGTATTACTTTATCTCTAACTTCTGTAGAATGCTCTTTGGTCTTCATTTTCCTTCATATTCACAGCCTTACCAATGATTCTTCAACAGTGGGGTTTTTATCCAGAAAATGTGACTGCAACTTTAATGGTTCACAGGTGGAGGCCAATGGTAAGGTAATTGTGTCCTCGTTAGGGCAATTTCTTTCATCGGTGTAAACTGGGAGCTTCCACAGCACAGGGGTTGAATACTTATGCAAGCAAGATATTTCAGTTTTTTATTTTTCTTAAAAATATTTCCCAACATAAAACCAATGTCACCTTACAATAATTGATTCTGAGTTTCAGTGTTTAAAAATAAAATATCAAACAGAATGAAATTTCAATGTACCATTTGTAATTCGGTAATATGAGAGAATTGGTCAGGGTCTGAACACTTTTTGCAAGGCACTGTGTGTGTGTGTGTGTGTGTGTGTGTGTGTGTGTGTGTGTGTGTGTGTGTGGTGTGTGTGTGTGTGTGTGTGTGTGTGTGTGTATGTGTATATATATAATATATATATATATATATATATATATATATATATATATATATACGATATATCTGTATAAGAAACCAAAGTTTCCAAATCATTTTAACATTAACCCCTTAACTCCCCATAGCAAATATGATGTCATTTCAAAACCATTTCAGTCTCTTAGGACCCAACATGGGAAAATTCTTCAGGTTTTCTTAGGTTATATTTTTACTAAGAGGGTATTGGTGTAACTCTTAAAGGCTGTACACGGCCATAATACCAACGAGTCCTGGAATGATTGTAAATGGCATTTTTGATCTGAACACACAAGATCCCAAATCAAGACAGACAACAGACAATTCGATTGCGTATCCATCGGGACATCTTACTGTGAGACTTGATACGATGTAAACAAAATCTTGAATTCACAACAAATAAAGCTGCTGTTTTATCTGCAAGTATGGGAAACTGATGCCAAACAAGGCAAAATGTTACTTTTTTTTTCTCTGTCATAATGAAGCCTCCACTCTAAGTGTTCTTTATGATTTAATGATTTCAGCGCTTTCCTTTTAGCTTATTTGTTGCTTAGTTGTAGGAAACCCGATTTGTAAAAGATTTGCCGCGGAAGAGTACCAACACAGCACTTCGGTACACTTCTCAGATTCTGACTGTACAACAAATATGTCGCACGGTGGGAAAGTTGGGCCTGTGGTGCTTCATAACTACTGGCCAAACTGTATTGTCTACTGGCCCCGGGCCATGGTTAATGTCTAACCCTAATACTGTATTACTGAGGATAAGGGGTACGCAGAATGCATCTAAGCATGCTATCTATCAATTTTTCTATGAACATGCAACAAACATGGGCGTGCATGCGTGTGTCGTGCGCATGGTTCTGTGCCCACGTATATGTTACCAAAGCACAGCCGAGATGAAAGCAGGAAGAGACGCCACTAAAACTTTATTATACTGAAATACACAGGATTCCTGAAAAGCATGCAAGAGCTGCTGGTAGTGGAACACAGTACTGTACTATAACCAATGGCAGAAAATAAACTGATGCATTTGTGTGTGATGTTTTACTTTTGCTCTTAACATATTATTTAACAATTGTTGCGAGCTCCTGAGTGACGCATCAGGTAAAAGCACTCCGTCAGAAGTGCAGAATACGGCTACAGCTTGGAGGTCGCCTGTTCGAATCCAAGCTATGCCACT
Organism: Polyodon spathula; assembly: GCF_017654505.1. Classification (NCBI taxonomy): domain Eukaryota; kingdom Metazoa; phylum Chordata; class Actinopteri; order Acipenseriformes; family Polyodontidae; genus Polyodon; species Polyodon spathula. The sequence goes on from NC_054539.1 coordinate 20,344,798, forward strand.
GCCAACCACGTACAGGAGTTCCCAGGGGGTGGCGCACAATTGGCCAAGCGCTGCCCGGGCAGGGAGGGGGACAGGTCTGCTGGGGATTCCTTGGCTCACTGCACTCCAGCAACCCCTGTAGATTGGCTGGCTACAGCAGGATTGTGAAATTAAACAAGCTGCAAAATATCAAAATAGTACCAGAAAAATGTATTGGCCCTTCCCAAACACTGCTGGTATTTTACTCAGTTTCAAATGCAATAAAATGGACAGTACACATTTTTCATTTAATCAGATTTGTATTTTTCATGTAATACTGAATACGAAATAAATTTAAAAATACAAAAAAAAAAAAAAAAAAAAAAAAACAAACACATGCAACCAGAAGTCACATTTAGTGGTAGATGTAAGAATATGTGCAAAGTAATTTATGGGAGCAAAACCCCCATAATGAAGACGGAAATCGTGTTTAGCAGCCATACAAAATGTGGCATATGTAAAGAATGGCGTTCTGCACCCGATATCAAATTTACACTTTGCCACCATTAACCCATTAAAATGATATTGAAATGCACTCAAATGAAGAAAAGAGCATGGAATTGGGTGGGTTCTGGATACTAAGTGGGGGGATTTTGCCTCGCACTTAGTCAATTGATGACCCTCCAAAAACTTTACACCTCTTCTTACAAGGGGCAAACCATTACAGATGCAAGAAATGAAGAGATGTATAAAAGCACACACCTGCAGAGACTAGCAACAGGCTTCAGGACAGATGCTGTGGTACACTTCCTCATGCAGTGACAATTGGATGTTGAGGAGGCACAGGAACACGTTCGGAGAAGGGCAAGACCACCTCTGCGCTGCAAGTGCAGCCACTAAATAGGCCGATGCGCTCACTGAGACAAATATTATCATAATTGCGGATCATTATTTGTGCATGATGAGCAATTTGCACTTTAACTTACATAGGGCGCAATGCAATTTGAAATTTGCGCCTATACTTACATCTACCCTTTAATGTTAATGCTACCTAAAGACGTGCAGGGAGAGACGAGTCACGACAAAGGGAAGAAGACATTGAAATGAAACCTGGCCTTACTATTAATTTAAAATAAGATTTTTTAAAGCTAAATTATGTTTCTAACTTATTTCGTTGATCTAAAAATTTTAAAAAGTGCTCCAGTTTATCCGAAACCACTGTACTATTTTGATTCTTTGCCAATTCACTGACACATCTCCACTGTGTTAGTGAAAGATGACAAAAGCCTTAAGCACATTATGATTTAGAAGTTTCATCAAGCTATGAAGTTCAACACACCTTCTAGTGTTTGTAATTCTCTCTCCCTCTCCCCCCCACACCCCCAAAGACCTGCTGATGGCTTTAACCAGCAGAAGCTGCTACTGTTATATATCACTGTGCACCGATACGTACACTATTGTTCTTTTAAATGGGACAGACAAAATAACTAGGGCGGTGTGCCAGTATAAAAAAAGTGATTGAACAATGACATCCATTTAAGAATGCAGAAAAGGGCTTCAGTTGGTCAAGATCCACCAAGGCCAGACCAACCTTCCTGTGACATAACAATTTGAGCTTTTGGTTTATTTTAGAATACATTGTGTTATAAAAGTTTGTGGAGAGAAATTATGAGAAATGTATGGTCTTTTTTTAATAATAAAATTCAATGTAATATGTATCTCTTTTCTTGATGACACCTTCACCTTCTGCAATAGTTTATTTTATTCAAATGAGACTCATTGGTTCAATTACATTTTTATAGTTAGTTAGAAACACAGTGTTTTATTTTGTTAAAAAAAAAAACAACCCATTGAAAAAACGACAAACAAAAAAGGTCTGACTGAATTTGTAGGGAAGGATTGAGATGAGCCCAGGGAAGAGAAGAAATGGCAGATGAACTGAATATATAACCAGCATCTGTTTTTTTTTTTTTTTTTTTTTTTTTTAAATTTAATTTAATGACTCATTTCAGAAATGTATTCATCCTCAGAAATTCAGCAAGAAGTGTGATTTCTAATATAGATACATATGTAGAATTAAAACCCTAACTATTCAAGGTTAAACATAGCTTAAATGTGCAGTTGATTTTTTAATGAACAAAACAACTTACCATAAAGGATTTATATAATAAAGTTCTGACACTTGTATCTAACCAATTTCCTGTAAGTGTTTTACAAAATAATAAGTTATTTTTCGTTTCACACCATCCCATATGCTATCATTTGACAGTGATGAGTCACTTTTTTTTTTGTTTTATTATTACTGATTGAATTCGAGATGTATTTAACGCAAAGTCAACTATTTTAGTACAGAGAAAACTATGTGTGCATGAGAACCAGAATAGCAAAGGTCCCAACTGTGGTATTACTCATGACTAAATATAGAAGTACTGTATGATTAACCCTTTCGAAGCCAGACACAACTTAACTGTCTACTGAAAGCTACAGCTTAGTTTTTAAACAAAAAGACACAAAATACAAGTCCTGCCTTGGCCAAAATTACCACAATCTTAGCAAATTATATATAGCATACGGTTGAAGACATCCACAAAGCTTTTTATTTTTATATTGTTTATATTTAAGAATATATATAATATTAATTATCGTATTTTATTTTTAGTAATTATTTATTAATTTATATACGAAATATTATTTTGTGCTTAAAATATTTATTAATGTTATAAAAATTAAATAAATACGTATTATTCAATTTATATATATATTTTTAATTTTATTAATAAAATTTATATATTTAGATATTATATTTATAATCTATGATTTTCCCGCTTCGTTTTTAAATTTGTAAAGCACTAAAATACACAATATGATTTTTTAATATTATATGTTAATCTATTAATTTAGTTATTCATATTTTTTTAATTTATTGATTTTTTTTTTTAAAATTATATTTTATTGATTTTTTATAGTTTTTTTATATTACCCTTTTTTATTTTAATTCTTATAATATTTAAAATGAATATAGTATAATAATTTTTTTGTTATATATGACTATTTATATCTTTTAATTTTTTTTTAATATTAATATTTTTTTATTTAACGCAAAGTCAACTATTTTAGTACAGAGAAAACTATGTGTGCATGAGAACCAGAATAGCAAAGGTCCCAACTGTGGTATTACTCATGACTAAATATAGAAGTACTGTATGATTAACCCTTTCGAAGCCAGACACAACTTAACTGTCTACTGAAAGCTACAGCTTAGTTTTTAAACAAAAAGACACAAAATACAAGTCCTGCCTTGGCCAAAATTACCACAATCTTAGCAAATTATATATAGCATACGGTTGAAGACATCCACAAAGCTTCATTTTTTAGTTACCAAATCAGTAAGATGGATATACTGATACATAATGCAAATAGTGTGGTCTTTATGCACTGGTAATAAATGGGTTAAGAACAGAAGCAATTTTTTTTTTTTTTTAACTTCATGCCTAATATAAGGGGAATGTCAGATGTACAAGCGCATGTCCAATGAAGCGTTGTGTAAGCTACATTACCTCCACACGGAAACACACTAGTCTGTGTAACAAACATGGTCCGTCTAACTTTCCATAAGGAAGGAACTTGTACCTGCTTTCATTTTGTGTAGTAGACATAGTTCACATCGTAGATGTTTCCTTCGCATGTTGTATTTTGATGTATTATGATTAATGTTGCATTCAATAAAATAAAAAAAAAAAAAAAAACAAGTCTGTGCTGTGTAAGAGGTTGCGGGGAAAAGAAAACCCAAGACTGAGTAATTCTCATTTCCAACTAATGAAGGGACCTACCCACAATTACAGCAGCACTGTGTTATTTCAATCTACGTCCCCAAAGTCTTAGATATACCTCCAGCTGATTCAGAATGTTTACAGAAAGGACATGTATCAAATAAACTAGCAAATGAGATTCGGAAACAATGCATTTCCTTTCAGAATGAAGTCTGACGATGACCCGACCTAAAACAAAAAAAAAAAATAGCATTTTTCCATCCTTCATATTTGGTTTTCATTTGCATTTCCTGACACAACACAACACATTCACAATCATCTACACACTGCTGACTGGGAAAGTCGAATTCGGACACAAATTCTATCTCCTTATCAGTTTCTGAACATCTGATGTTATTGTCTGTCATTATTTCGGACGTTCCCCGTGTACAGTCAGACGGTGTTGCTGCAAAATAGCAAAGTGTAACACAGCGAAGTGCAATACAGCAGCAGGCGCTACATTCTGCCGAAGATGATTTGCGTTGTGAAATTTACGAGTGGGCTATTTTTATTTTGTTTTCCCGCAGACCCCCTCAGATGGCCTCGCAGACCCACAGCTTAAGAGAACTTGGATTTCATTACTTAGTTGTTGGGTTCTAGTTTTGTAAAATTAAGACATTTTTCAAAAAATAAGGAGTAAGAAAAAAAGGAGTAAAAAAAAAAAGGCTCTACCTGACTTAACATACTCTGCTGATGAAACCACAACAGTCTAAGATTTACACCAATAGCTCACTGAGCACATACATAAGTTATTTACATTTTAAATAGTGAACAGGTTTGTTCATTGTTTTAGTAGTATTGTTCATTGGGATAACAAAATACTGAATTCAAGTTGTGTTTGGCTTGAGTTAAAATTGCCAAAATGGAGTGGATTAAGAATCTGTATAAAACAGCCATTCGAAAAGACATGATTTTAATTAACGCAAGAACAGCAAAAGATACGACTGTGCCTTAAGAAAGAAAGCAGCCAAAATATGATATTCTAGCCTGTTGCAATGCATCCATGCCATTCCACTTCAAGTTAACGCTAAATAAATGGGAAATTAAAGTGAAATGTTTTTTTGTTTTTTTTTCTGTGAACTAGTTACTGTGAAAGAGGTCTTTGAAAAGATACTGTTGGTTTTTGAGGAAACTCAAAGTAAAAGACTGCCTTGCACCTTTATTTGTTGGTTCATGGCACTGCTCCACTAATTGTACAAGTCTGTATAAAGTAAATTATAGGCGGAGGTAGTATTATGAGATCAGCAAATATGCAACATTAAACCAGTACATAAATGAGTTTTACCTGTATTAGCATTCCAAACATAGGCCATCCCATCTTCCCTACCTGAAAAGAGGAAGCTTCCATATGGAGTAAAAGTACTGTGGATTTTCTCTCTGTGGTTAGTAGCACCTGTGGATTTCTTCATAGGTCAGCCTAGAAGACACAATAAAACCATCAGTTGAACAATACTGCAGAACCTCACAAGTCTTGCTTTATAAAATCTTGTCACTGTTTTTTTTTTTTTTTAATTCAAACTATATTTACTGTTCATTATTTTTTATTCTACCCCTTGTATAGAAACATCCACTAACCCTGAAATAGCAACAAGCATCCTCACTTGTCAATTTCACTGTACACATGTACCATTATTTAATTGCAGGTAAAAAATGCAACACTTCAGTGCAATGGGCATTTGTAATAATTCACACAATGTCATACCCTACTGTTCTGCCCCGAAAATACTGTAAAACAGGATTTTTTTGTTTTTTTTGCGACAACTTAATTTCGCTATTGGCCTTCAAGGTTTTTTTGCTGCAATAAATGTTGCGCTTTTTTCTTTTAATGTATGGCACATGTATGAAGAATGTAATAGAAATGTTATAGAAAATAGGATTGGCTCAACATGGAAAAGTACTGGCATCTTGCAGTCCTATAACCTTGCTCGCATAACCTTGTATGCTTTGCTTAAGATAAAGTTTTGCCTACACTGCAGCTGCAGCTGTGAGACAATGGATAATAGGATGAGCCAGACGTGTCTCTTTGCACATACACCCAAAGCAGCCATTCTGTTATTTGCTTGCTTAGCTATATGCCACTTATGCATAGTTATAAATTGTTTCCCTTATATGCTAATATCTGAATCATCATTGGCTAACCCTCTGCCTTACTGACAGTTTTAAGGTATATAAGAAACTGATCCAACTCTGTATGTTGGAACACTACTTGATGATTATCTAGCACCCTGTGTGTTGAGAGTGTTCTTAGTTTGCAAACTTAAGAAATAAAGGCTTGTGTGTTTGGAACTTGCAGTCTCTCTTCCTTTTATTAGAATTTCCATGACAATTCCATACATTCACGGTACATTAACTTTGCAGATTTTTAATAAACGCGAAATTAGTAAACATTTCTTTCTCGTGAAATGTTCTTGTTTCACAGTAATACTAATGTTGGTTATAAAGAAAGAACATTTAAAATAGAAGTGCATTTACATACTCCGGTCCATTACTCGAAGAGTGTCCTTGGCGTGGATTAACAAACGACTACCATTTGGATGCACCTCCAAGTGATTCACATGAATTCCTTTTAAAGTCAGCCTCCTGTATCTCCTATGGAAAGAGAAATAAATATTAACAAAATGTGATACAGGACATTTGCTGAATAATTCACACGAAATCTAAACCTTAGCCAGTGGCTAATCTATTCCAGATTGCACCAGATCCACTACCGTTTCGTCTGACAGGTGAGAATTATACAGTTTGCAAAAAAAAAAAAATTGCACAAAAGAACTACACCATAAAAAAAAAAATCCTGTTTCATGAATTAAATGACAAAAAAGTATACTGTGACAATATAGTTTAGGATGCGACATAAGTAAAAACAAAAAACACTAGTTTTTTTTACAACCCAAACAGCGAAACACCAAAAAACAGATTAGCGAGCTCACCACTAGTATTGTCCATTCCTGCAGATTATGTTAAATCATGGCTTGACAAAGGTAGGTATGCAGCAACCATTAACAAGAATTTAAATCATATATGCTACTATGTACATCATGACCAGTACATTCGGTCTAGAAAAAAAACTTTGTGAAAATCTCAGACTTTAAAAAACTGTTTTAATTTTTGAATGAGCAAATTCACTTCTACAACCTGCACTTGCAGGAACAGCGGAAAATGTGTTTTGATTATTTTTTTTCAGGATCCTTAACTTTGGACATCATGAAGGTTTGTGTTCCAAGTTTCTCTCCAACCAGCTATGATACTTCCTCTGCATATTTATTCAAGTCATGATTTATATATAATTAGGATTTCATATAAATGTAACAAGCCTAATTAATAATACAGTGTATTTTTAAATAGACATATCAATTCTGTGGAGCTCCCCAATAAAACCCACCAGTCCACAGTCAATATTTAATTACGTTATATTTCCACTCCTCATGGGGAAATGGGGGAGACGTTAATGTGAAATATTCACAAAGTCTTGGATAAAAACTGTATAAGCAACTTACATGCAGTTATATTTCTATTAGTGACCAATACTCAAATTTTATACTGTAGGCAGAGGGTGGGGAATGTACATTTAATGGACCAAATTATCCATATACATTAAATAACAATTCTTTTAATTAATGGAAACCGTTATATATATATATATATATATATATATATATATATATATATATATATATATATATATATAATAGCTATTATAAAAAATGTTGAAATCATATAATATAGAATGGTTAGGTTCAATCACACTAGGAGTAGAGCAAGAGGAAATGGAAAGGGGTTGGGAAGCTATCATTTGTGACAATACGCTTAGATTCATGGATTATGCTACTATCATGTATTGTGCACTTTCCACTGTATATCATGTACTATGCATTTCTCTGTATTTGAAGTAGTATGGATTTTCTTGTTGTTACTGCATCTTGTAAAGCGCTTTGTGATGATGTTCCACTATGAAAGGCACTATATAAAATAAAGATTGACAAGAACTCAAACCAAGCCATTATCCAAACATGCACAACAGCAGTGATATACACATATATCAACATGCACTTTATTACTGTATCTAAAATGTATCAATATAACTCATTTTAACCCCACCTGATATCGCTTTGAGGATAAAAGTATACAGCTGGATAGTTTAAATGTAAATAAGCTGATGTTTAAATTACTTACAAGGCATTGAAGTGTTCTGAAATATAAAAGCAGCACAATACAGCATACAGAGTCAGTAGGTTTGGTTTGTTTATTTCACTGCAATGTGAAAGTAAAATCTGTGTGATGTAAATTCAAAAGGAACTACAATCTTTTATGTTTTTTATTCCAGAGTTAGTTTTCAAGCTAACTGCACAGGATTAATTTGTAAACAATCATTACCTGTGAAAGAACCTAAAAGGGTCAGATTGTTGTATTGTCCAATAATTTTTGTATTGTTAAGATGAAAAGATATACAAAAACTAAACATTATCTGGAGATGAAACAATGTACTGAGAATTGCTTATGGCAATGGTGAACAGAAACTTGTTTATTTCCTAAACAACTGCAGTGCATATCCACTGACAGTTAATAACACTACAACCTTACCGCAGTTTGCCTTATTGGAAACTGATCAATACTCAAATGGGGAATATGCATTTCCAACCACAAAGGCACTGCTACACAAGCAAGTTTCAAATTGCAAAGAAATACCTATTTTTAAAAAAATAGTGTTATTCCCAGTACCTATTCAATACACCACTGCTGAGCTGGGTGGTGCCGTAAGCTTTCATTCACAAAGGTGTTCCACACAATAAATCAAACCTCAGCTGTCCCCTGAAAACATTTGTAGCTCTGAAACATATTTTATTTCAGTATCGTATAGAAGAGGTTTACAATAACAATAACAGGTACTATACAAAACTACGGGTTGTGAAAAAGCAACCTTTTGTCTGGGTCATAAAAGTACAAATGCATCGTTGTAGAACTTTCTTTTTTTTTTTTTCATTGGACGTTTAAAAACACAACCAAATAAATCAAAACACACCTTTTTCACAGTTCACTGAATTAAATGTTGTTGGAACCCTCATCAAGCTTTTATTGTTCTTCAGGTGGGTTCAGTATATGGCTTGTTTGAGGCCATGCACAGTTATTCAAAAAAAATAAAATAAATTAAATAATACTACAGTCTTTGGAAACTATGATAAAATTTCCACAGGAAGCAAGCAATTCATTTTATTAAAAAAATAAAAAAGTCAAAAAGTCAAAGAGTATGCAGGGCCTTGTGGGAAGCCAGGGCAGTACAGATTCAATATAATAAGTCTTTGCAGTGTTTAAATTGTACTGGTAGCGATTATAAAGCCTGTTCTCCAGAAACACCTACAGAGCCATCTCTTTTGAAACTTCCCATTAAAACGTCACCAATTTATGAAGTCTTCCATACGGAAGCACCAGACCATGTCTCAATTTACCAGTCAACCGGGACAACAGTAATATGACATAATGAAAGCCAGCAAAGTTTGTTGAACATTTTCAACAAGGCCTTGAAAGGTTTCAACACTCTATTCTAAAAGAGGGGGGGAAAGTATTAGCAAACTAAACCACATGGACCACAGCCACATATCTAGACCATATACAGACCTATGTTTCAAAATTAAACTTCACCAGTATTAAAATATAGTACCTGAATAAACAAGTTATGTTAAGGTTTTGTTACATATTATCAAAATATGCCCAAAACTGAAATGAGAGGTTAAAAAACTTAAAATATCCAGTGCCAAGAGGTTGATAAAAAAAAATAGAAAAAGTAGAAAAAAGACTGCACCACTTCTGAAGTCCACATCCACCCTAGGGGTTGCCTATAAGGGTCATAGAAAAGCATGGCACCATCAGAAATATTCTAACTTTATGTGTGAACTAACTCAAAATTTAAGGCCCTTTCAAGATATAGCTGCTAGACTAAGAGTCTGCACCAGTATGGCAGGACACTCTCTCCAGTGGTGGGCCTGTTCTCCAGAATACTCGCACCAGGGAGATCTGTGGACGTGCTTCAGGCTGCTGGTGCTTCTCTTCCTGCAGCAACTTTATTTCCATTGGTAGCAACTTTTGCTCTGACTGCAGTGACTGGCTGTGGCAGCAACACTAGCTCCAACAGCAGCAACTTCCTCTCAGTTTTTGGCAGGAGCTCATGATGCTAGTATAGCTGGTCCTCCCACTCCTTCAAAACTTTAGTTAGCCCACAGAGGCAATGTTGACTTAGCTCAGCTTGCTCACTGCAGAGCAGGCTAAATAAGTTCAAGAACATACCTAGCTTAGAGAATGTAGGTAAGCCGCTGTGGCTTGAGTCTCTTTTCATTTTCTCTCTTTATTTATTTTTCTTTTACACAAAGATTGCTCACACTCTCTACCACATGTGGTAAACCGGGGTAAGTTTTGCCACTTTCGGGGCCTTTCACACTTGTCTTCTTGTGTAAAATGAAGTACACTGGACCACAGCTGAGTTCAAAACAAAAATGGTGACTGCACATTTATTAGTTTACAAACACAAAGCTAAAAACCAAAACAAAAGCCTAACTCCATTAAGGAGTGCTAAACTAAACTTTGCACAAGTTCTGAACTATAACTGGAAGGCTAAGCTGTTTACCAGTGGCCAAAACACTTGTTCCCTGGAACAAGTCACATATATTATCTTTCTTAATGTCCCCTCAACACAGGCCTGTTCGACCTGGTAAAAACTTTCCTTACTGAACACGATTTATACAAAGCACTTACTTAAGTGATTAGCTTGCTATGATATTTTCTAAAAGGAAAACTAAAAGATACTGTTAAAAGTTATAGATACTATATAATATTAAAGTTTAGAATGTGAAAGAGTCATAAAGATATATATTTATATATATATATATATATATATATATATATATATATATATATATATATATATATATATATATATATAATATATATACACACATACACACACACACATATTTTACTGGTAAAGACTTACTGTTTGGCAGTATCACAGGAACATTTAAAACCATATTTAGATGTGTCATACAGTACACTGGGATTCCCCATAATATCAAAACACAAAGGGTTTTTGTTTAGGAATAACAAAGAGTAACTTGAATGACTACGTAACACACTAAGGCCCTCTAGAGGATTCTAAAAACAGTTATTTAATGCTTTCAAAAAAAAAAAAAAAAAAAAAAAAAAATGGTACAATATATTTTTCATTGTTAATTTCATGATACTTTTGATTAATTCATAGGTAGACCATATTGACACTTGACAAAGGATCACTATTATTTTGGTTATTTGAAGGAACATATATATAATACAATGCAATAAGTATAATATATGACATTACATTGGTATTGTTTTAGAGCTTGTAAAATGTCAGGTGTATGGCGCTCTTCCACTTCTCTTAATATATACTGGACAGTGTAGAACTGAACCAGTAATATTATTGCAGCTTAATTAATAAAAAGTGTTTAACGGCATAGATAAAAACTGAGATAACTATGGATGACTGGTTATTACAGTTAAATATATACTTCATATTTGTACTTTACTGCTTCACCTGAAAAGTCAGTGTAATTGATTAAAAAACACTAAATAAAGATCAGGCGCAACAATCAAAATCATACAAAACAAAAAACGATCTTAATACAACACAGTTCTTGTAAGTGTAATCTGCAATGAAAATATGTACCTTACTGTCACATCTGGGGATGCTGAAAGGAGGTTCTTGTCATCTCTGAACCAGCAAGGGTCATACATAATACGAAGATGCCCATTAAATGTTCCAACTTTGACAACGAACTTTACCTGAAAGAATGTGAACCCAGCAAGAAAAGAAAAAAAAAAAAATATTATATATATATATTATATATATATATATATATATATATATATATATATATATATATATATATATATATATATATACTTTAAAAGTTAAAATTACAGCAATGGTATACTGCCATCTGATGGTAAAAATTAATAGTACATCAATGCTTAAGTTTTCGTTATCATTACTTGTTGCAGTAAACAGACATTAACAAGTGGGAAACACACTAAAATGCTGAAAAATCAAATTTGAGCAAAATTGTTAGACAACATACCAAAATTCCACATTTACTGGTATTAATAGCAATTTACCATAAAACGGGTTCTCAACCTTTTATAACTCGTGCCACATCGTAGCGTTTTTTTTCTTTTTTTTTTTTTTTTTTTTACTTGCCACCGCCTCCATCAAGACAAAAATAGCACCAGATACAAAACACATTTCAGAAATCAAAATGTATAGTGCTGCTGATTTCAGTCAGTGGTAAAGTTGAGCTTGCCTGGTAATGCATAGCAGGTCAGTGCAAGGCTCAATGGTCGAAAGGGAGAGTCTTAAGTCCTCTTCAACCAATTTCAGTATTTTTGTTTTCAAGACTGCTAGTTTGGAAAATCCAGCTTCGCAGAGGTATGTGGAAGCAAAAGGCAGGAGCACGTTCACTGCAGCAGCAGAGAGTTGAGGGAATTCCTGTGCAACTGAGAGCCAGAAATGTGCTTCTGTCTGTTGTCGCATGTCAGCTCAATAAACTGTTCTTCCATCTCCACGGAAAGAAGGTTGAACCAACTGAAGTGACGAACGAATCATGAACCCAGACAAGTGAACAGCCATCTTCCTGTAAGTAGTCGCTAAACTGCTGTTTCAGTCCTGTGATGTTCAACAATGAAGGCTTTAAGATCACTGTAATCCACACTTCCTCTGGTCAAAAATATCAACTAGGTAAGCAAGCAGAGCCAGCCAAGAGCAATCATGAATGTGGTTTACATGATTAGACCGGGGATCAATTAATAATGTTTTAACCTCACGTAGCTCCAAAAGGAAGTCATACTCTCCCTCTTGCTAGCCATCATACTTCGGTGTGAAATAGTAGGTGGTGGTGATCAGATCCCATTTCCTGGAACACAACCGAAAACATACGTGCATTAAGTAGCCAGGCTTTTATAAAATGTATTATCTGCACTGCTTCCTGCATAACAGACTTCAATGGTTCAGGCATTTTCAAGGCCGAGGCTTCTCTTTGTATCATGCAGGGTGTCCACTAAGCACAGGGGGGCCACTTTCTGAACTCGGGTGGCTAAAACACTCGGCTTCCCCATTACTGGATTGAGCTCCGTCACTCCAAATCCCAATGCATACCTTCTTCACGAATGAAATGATCTAACATTGCAAATATTTGTTCACCGATTGTGCGAGCTGGAAAAGGTCAGCAAAAAAGAAATTACTCCAGAAGTGACCCTTCATGTACAAATCTGACGTAAAATGAGCAGTTGCGCAGCTCCAGCGATATTATTTGCCTCGCCAAGTTGCATGGCATAAAATGTACACATCTTGATGTAGTTAAGCAGTTGATTTTTCACATCACTGGCAAGTTCTTAAATTCGGTGATTCTCTGTATCATTTGACAAAAGAATTTCACCAACCTGCAAGGCAGAGCTTTCCCCAAACATAATGGAACTTTACATGTCCTTTACAGTTGGCAAAACCAGTGTCTTAGCTATGGTGTGCAGCTTGCAAAGTGGTACGGCACGGCATAAAAAGCTTTCAGACACTTGGAAGACACTGTGGAATGTTTGCTTATAGCCCCCTTTTGCTGAGTTAATGCATCAAGTTTTCTTCTGAAAAAGTCGAGCGGCTTATCCTTCAGTCCATGATGTCGAGTCTCCAAATGTTGTGTTAGTTTGCAAGGCTTCATGCAGTCATTAGCTAGTACTTCATCACAGATGAAACACTGAGTACATGGTTCTCCTGCAATTCCAACAAAGGTAAATCCAAATATCAAGCAACTTTTTTTTTTTTTTTTTTGGATAATGAAGTTGAAGCTACACAATCGCTCTGCCTTTTTACACGCAACATAAAAGATCAATTTTGTGTACTGAACAGTGTGCAAAGCAGCGGGTAAGAAAAATGTAAACTTGCCCGATTGGTTCTCTGCTTTAAGCGCGGTTTAAAAAAAATTAAAAAAATAAATAAATAATAATAAATTTGTAGAATCACATTTAAAAAGTTTTCAAAAGGAAAATCTTTTTTTTCCTTCGGGGTTTTTAATATTAGTTTATTATTATTATTATTATTATTATTATTATTATTATTATTATTCTTCGTCTTATTCAAACGTTCACCACACCCCCCGGCTGAGAAACGCTGTCATAAAACAAATTTTATGTTGCCTACCAATTTTGCCAAACACTTTAGTGGGCCAGATTTTCACCTTGCATCTCAAATACGCATCTACTGATGATTTTTAAATGGTATACAAAACAATAAAGATAAACATAACTCACTTCAACAGAGCCCCATAAAGTGCAAGAAAGTACGTACCTACAATAGGATAACCATCTTTGTCAGCACAAGCACATGCCAATGTTTTTCCACCATTGGAGAAGCGACACAGAAACAGCCCATCTGCCCCCTCGAAAGGATAGCAAAGGCTTGTTTGGGATATGTCAAATCTCTATAAAATAAATACAAATAATATGTCAATGATCTTGCTTAAAATATGAAGTGTGGTTTATTTGTTTGCAAGTTTTACAATACTCTTGTCTTAAGGGATAATTTAATGCTGTTTGAATTAATTATTTTTACTCTGTAGAGGTCATTAATATTTAATTTCTTGCTTTTTCAATATCTGCTTTTATTGCAACAGAAATTGTTGCTCTTAATGCTAAATACAGCAGCATGGGGATTTAAGTTATTTGAATGAAGTTATACATAAAAAAAATATGCAGTGATAAACAGCAAAATACAGAAAAATGATTCTACAACATTTTGGTACACTTCAGTTTTCACTCTAAAGCGAATGCTTGCTTGCATTTACAAACTCTCTGAAGTCGTTAGACCATAAAATATTGCAAGATGTAAGCAAATAATTTCCCTCTGATCACTGCAAGCAGGTTTTCCCACACAGCTAGTTGCAATGTGCAAACTTTTCCGTTCTCAGACAGCTAAGCTGTCTTCTACAAAAGATAAGAGAAAAATATTTCGGAACTCAACCTGGCCAGGCAGCCTGCTCCACTTCAGAAACTCAATTCTCTTTTCCTCCTGGAGGTTATAACCCTTTGTGACCTCATTCTGAAGTTCGCTGTATAAGGTATTACTCCTCTCCTCATGTAGAGCCATCATTGAGTGATCACAAGGATCAACCTGAAAAAATACTAGACGCATTGACATAATTACACCTTCGTGCACTAACCCTTAGTTTTACTGGGCAATACAGATCTGTATGTCTTTTCTGATCATGAGTGATTTCCCCCAGGAAAGACTGAATACAATTTTAACAATTACAATTTACCAATGAATGAGATTTCAGTAAATTATTATGAGCAATCAAAGATCATCATGTGTTAGTTTGTATTTATGACCTCAGATGTTGATTCAGACGTCTTAGATATCACTGATACATTAAGCACAAACTACATATTAAACCAAAACTTACATGATCTTCCAATTTTAAGCATTTCACTAACAAAGTGTTGGTGAGCATCGATTCCTTGGGTACCTTTTCCACCACTCAAAACACCTCCAGTGTTGAGCCGCATCCTTCCTCTGGGAGGTGGGCAATAGAGTTGTAGTCTGAATTTCCCTTCCACATTTAGGACTCTTAATACCTACAATCTGAAAAAGGAAAACATGGTGTGAAATACAGCACCCTTAAGTGTTCATGAAAGATGCTAAATCAACAAAACCTGTTGGGAAATCAGCTGCAAAATTCCCACTTTTGTCTACCATTTAACATGCACAGTTCTGTCCACCTAAGGTCTGTTCTAGCTAAATATAAACAGCGTGTAAATTGATTTAACACATCTTTAAAAATGCCCAGGCTATTTCTTCGAAAACTGCTTTTACATCTCTGTATTTCAAAATTGGCCCGTGCTTCACCCATACTCATAAAATGCAGAACCTTAAATCATAAAACAGAATTTATGAAATAGACAAAGATCAGTGTAGGTTTTTTGTGTGTGTGTGTGTGTCTGTCTGTCTATGTTTCTTTACAACCTCTCTGGCAGAAAATTATCCCCTCTTGTAGACCACAATATAAAACTACAAAAGTCAATAGCTGTCCCAGTTTAAGTCGGCAATGCAATTACAGTCATGGTCAGTTTATAAACCAGGGGGTATACTGTGTTTTGAAGCTTCAGCTTTAACTCTATTAGAAATACAGCAACATTATTCCATGTGGTTATTAAACAGTACTTTAAAGAGATATACTGCAACAATGCATTGTTGTATGCTCAGTACCACAAAACATGCAAGAATGTCTGTCTGTACCTCAAAAAAACAGCATTACTTTTAGACTTTCCTCAATTTCCTGCATGAAATATCAAAATCTCTCATTGAAGACAATGTTTGTCTTGAAATCATAAGGTTGTGTCATGACAGGTAGAATGTGATCCAGTGTCTCTTGCTCATAAAATGAAGAAACTGGACGACCACTGTTAATGTAAAAAGTACCCAGACTAAGCATTACACTACAGTGTAAACTGACATGGGATTTGATGATTTACTTAAGAATATATGATGCAATCTCATGATCACAGGTAGACTAGCTACACTTACTATGCTGGTGTTTATGTGCGGTGGACAGTCATGTCTGCCCCAAAAAATACACCTCTAATGAAAAGAGCACAAAGCAGATATAAAAGGACAAATCATACAAGACAAGTGAGGCAAAAATGCTGTATTGTGATATTATTGCTACAAACCTAGTCTGAAGACATGGACAAAGATTTTTTAAATATTAACAGTCTATTCCATGATATATTACACCTCTTACAGCATTTAAAATTAGAATTTACTGTTAAGCACAGGAAATACCACAACTTTCCCAGGATCATTGGTGAAATACCTTTTAATCATTTCATCTTTGAAAATAAATCTGCATGGTTAATTCTACTAACACAGGTCAAACTTTCCATGGATATAATTACTTTAGCATTGTCATTCAGCTCTTCATTAACCCCTCATTCTGCTGAAGACAAATTGACATAAAAACAAAAAAGTTTAAAAGAAAATAAAACCACTGCAGCACGTGCACATTCTGTAACAGTAGTTCATATTACTTTTTTCTCTTTTTTGTTTTGTTTTCTTTCCTTCTGTTTTCTGCTATGCCTCCCCCTCTTCATCATCTTCAAGTACCTGCTCCCCAGTTTCTGTATCAGAGACAATTATCCTCTGTTTTTACTTACTTTCTGTCACCTCCTGTCTGGCTGCTGCAGCTCAGATAAGGACATTGCACTGAAAGGAAAGCACATCCTTACTATACTCAAAATATTCGCTCATATCTTGTACTGTGCTATTTCATTCCCATTACAAATATCGTTGACTATTTGTGTGAGACAGACTGTAAAACTTGTACAGGAAGTGTAACACTACAGCAGACAAGATTGCCATTATGGGGTGCACTAGATGATGAACCTTGTGCTTTAAAATACGATTCGTTATACCTTGTTTCACCTTCAGTTGCAATTAGCACATTTTTTTGCTTTTTCTTCTTGCCCGCCTCACAGTAGAATCTGACATTGTTTCAGCAATCTTCTTTCTAGTTTTTTTTTTTCTTTTTTTATTTCCTTGGCTTACACTTCAGCAATTTGATGTGGATATTTCTGGAAGAGTTGCTCGTCCTCCTCTTCGTCCTTTGATAACTCTTGCAGCATTTTTTTTGCCTTTCTTCTTTCAGGCTTCTGAATGGTTTCATCAGCCTCCAGATTTTGCAACCTTAGCAGTTTGTGCCATCTCTCTCAAAAGAAGTGCTGATGATGTATTGAGGATTCCCACACTAGCCCTGGTCCTTAATAACATCCTTCTTCATGGTCTTTGGTGGTTATCTGTCCTCTTCAATCAGGGCATTGTTGTTGCTGTCGTTAAGGTTTTCTCTCTTAACTTGTTCTTTGTGAACTGAGGGCTCCCCACTTCTTGTTTGTAGGTGTTGTTGATGATGGTCTTGTCATCCACATTTTTTCAGGTCAAGGCTGTTTTTCAAGGTTTCAAGCTGTGAAAAGAGTAATGCATTTGAATGGTGTGTAACCATGGAATTACTATGGAAATGTCCAGAGATTAAAAACAGTGGCAGTGAAAAGGTTAATTTATGTAATGGAACTTTTATTGAGAAAACCAACTTAGTACATTAAATGGTGACCTGATTGTAAATGCATGTTATTTTGGTGATGAGTAACTTATTTTTAGTTTAAAATATTAGTACAGCAGTAAGTATTGTACATTTACCAAAAATATAGCACTGCAAGATTGTAATTACAATAGGAATTAAACAAAGACAAAGTCAACCATCAGTGATTAACCCTTTCCTGTCTGGGTAGACCAAGCACATCCGTTTCGTAAAAAGGTTTCCAGACGAAAAGGATGTGGTTTCTTTAAAAGATAAGCACAGATGTGAAGATAAGGTAATGGGTGGAAGGGGACACCGTAATGAAAATTAGATGTATAAAACAAGTGGAAACGATTTACTTTAGCCCACACAATGCAGAACTTACTGGAAACAAATAACAGTGAAAGTTAAAAAGTAAGTGTTTGCAGAATACAAAACGTTACTCTGAAATTGAACTTTAAAATGTAATAACCAGACAAAAAACAGTTAACATACCTCACCTAATCACTGAATATTTAAAATAAAAGAGCCTGAGAAGGATAATACAGGCGGAACATTATTACCATTATGCAGCTACGTGTAGAAAAAAATGGTAATTATTATTACAATATATTACTAAAAATCCAAGGCTGGAATTATTTAAAATACATTAAAATAATCTCAATTAAACACAAAATGACACCTTACGGAAAGAAACAAGGGAACTAATTTATCATGAAATGTCTGTATTAAATATGTAGGCCTACTTTAAAATAGTTTTACTTATCACACAGTCAGCAATTCAATGTTTTCTGAAAGAAACAGCATTTCAATGTTTTCTGAAAGAAAAAAAAAAAAAAAAAAAACTAAATTAACAAAACCAAGCAAGTATTAAACCTACAGTGCCTATAGAAAGCACCCGCTTTCAAATTTTTCACCTTTTGTTGCTTTGTAGCCTGGAATTAAAATGCATTAAAATTGTTTTGTTTTTTTATTTATCTACACATCGTACCCCGCAACTTCCAACTGAAAAAAATATTCTAGAAATTTGTAGAAAATTAATTAAAAATAAAAACTGGTTGGATAAGTGTCCACCCCCCTTGTAATAGCAATCCTAAATTAGCTCTGGTGTAACCAATCACCTTCAAAAATCACACACCAAGTTAAGTGGTCTCCACCTGTGTTAAACTGTAGTGATTCACATGATTTCAGGATAAATGCAGCAGTTCCTGTAGGTTCCCTCTGCAGGGTAGTGCAATTCAAAGCAAAGACTCAACCATGAGCACCAAGGCGCTTTCAAAAGAACCCTGGGACAAAGTTATTGAAAGGCACAGATCAGGGAATGGGCATAAAAAAATATCAAAGGCCTTGAATATCCCTTGGAGCACGGTCAAGACAATTATTAAGAAGGTGTATGGCACCAAGACCCTGCTTAGATCAGGCTGTCCCTCCAAACTGGATGACTGAGCAAGATGGAGACTGATCAGAGAGGCTACAAAGAGGCCATTGGCAACTTTACAAGAGCTACAGGCTTTTATGGCCAAGACTGGTCAAAGTGTGCATGTGACAACAATATCCCAAGCACTCCACAAATCCAGCCTGTATGGTAGGATGGCAAGAAGGAAGCCATTACTCATGAAAGCCCACCTTGAATCCTGTTTGAAGTATGCAAAAAAACATTCAGGAGATTCTGTAGCCATGTGGCAAAAAGTTTTGTGGTCTGACAAAACTAAAATGGAACTTTTTGGCCTAAATGCAAAACGATATGTTTGGCGCAAACCCAACACAGCGCATCACACAAAGAACACCATCCCTACAGTGAAGCATGGTGGTGGCAGCCTCATGTTATGGGGATGTTTCTCATTGGCAGGAACTGGGGCACTTGTCAGGATAGAAGGAAAAATGAATGGAGCAAAGTACAGAGAACTCCTTGAGGAAAACCGGCTGCCCTCTTTGTTTAATTCCTATTGTAATTACAATCTTGCAGTGCTATATTTTTGGTAAATGTACAATACTTACTGCTGTACTAATATTTTAAACTAAAAATAAGTTACTCATCACCAAAATAACATGCATTTACAATCAGGTCACCATTTAATGTACTAAGTTGGTTTTCTCAATAAAAGTTCCATTACATAAATTAACCTTTTCACTGCCACTGTTTTTAACGGATGTTCACCTTTCAGCATGACAACAACCCGAAGCACACAGCCAAAGCTACACTGGAGTGGCTAAGTAACAAAAAGGTAAATGTCACTGAGTGGCCCAGTCAGGGCCCTGACCTAAATCCAAAAGAAAATTTGTGGCACGACTTGAAGATCGCTGTCCATCAACGCTCCCCAAGGAACTTGACAGAGCTTTTTCTAAAGAAGAATGGTCAAATATTGCCAAATCTAGGTGTGCAAAGTTGGTAGTGACCTATCCCAACAGACTCACAGCTGTAATTGCTGCCAAAGGTGCTTCCACCAAGTATTAACTCAGGGGGGTGGAGACTTATCCAATTATGATCTTTCAGTTTTGTATAAGTGGAAAAACAATCCTCATTTAAATGCATGAAACTCTGAGGCACTGACAACAAAATGTGAAAAAAGCTCAAGGGGGTGTAGATTTTCTATAGGCACTGCAATTACGATCCTCAGCCTTAAAATTGTGTACATGTGTGCCACCTACTGGGCAAATTACATGTTCCAAAGGAATCTTTTTTTTTTTTTTTTTAAATCTATTTAGCAAAACCATCTTCAAATTCATCAGAAGTGTTGTACCTGATAATCCTAGCCTCTGTCCATTACTTAGTAACTCTTTACTCACCGCAAAACTATCCTGAGGCTGGGTGCTTTTCATTTTTGATTTATTTTCATCAGTAGATGAACTGCATAGCTCTTAATCTTCTTCAAACCGAGCCTTGGTCTTTGCTTTTTCTTCACTCTGCCCTAGAAAACAAATATTTTTGGTTAATCCTAATGAATAGCAGCTTGTGATCAAAGAATCATGTGTGTCCTGTGCAATGCCATTGAATTCTTCTATCAGTTCAGTGCACACAACATATTTGACTGCATTGTGGGCCAAGGCAAGAGTACAAGTTCACGTTCCTCACAAACAACTTTGTTTTCTTGTAATACGAATATAAAACGTATACAATTTAACAAAAGTTTTGACTGGAAGTCTTTCTCAATGTCTTCTAGTCTGTTTCTAAAATAATTATATGGTATACCACTAACGGGTGTTTTACAGTTATGGATGAAATATATAGTCTTCTTAAAAACAAACCTCATCTGTCACGATTAAAGAGGCATTGTGATCAACCACAATGCGCAGTCCCAGACAGCAACAAATCTTTAGTTGGCCACTGTTTATAGGGATAGCAAGAAAGTCAAAGTGAAGGGTTTCCTGCGTTTGTCTCCATAATCTAATCCTTCCATCCGTTGAATACAGGTTAAAAGCTGACTTGTGTGACAGCATGTTTTATAGTTATCCAAAGTCCAGAAGCAGAATTATACCTGTCAATCTTAAAGCACAGTTTTAATTGTTTAATATATTTAGTTTACCAAATGAACTACTTTGAGGTGGGAACAAAGAGCTCTGAGTGATTTATATATTTTTTACATCTGTCCTGATCAAGACATATTTGCACTTAATGATTACTCAAAAAAGATACTCAGATTTGACAAATGACTTTGCTGCTGTTAAAGCTATGAAAACATCTGCAATTTATGTTCTTACATAATTTAGAACGTTAAAAAAAAAATTAAAATAAATAAAAATATTCCATAATGCCCAGGGGTTCATTTGTTTTAAAAAAAGAAAAAAAAAAGTGTCATTACACAGTGTCAAGTGTCAGGGATTTTTCCGTTTTTATTTATTTATTTATTTATTTATTTATTTATTTGTGCCTGGTTATTCTTGACGCCGAGACTTATAGTCGGGCATTACAGTATTTTTCAATAGGCCCAATAGGGCATGGTCATTTTAGAAAAGAAAATATATAGATATATAAAAATATATTTGAAGTAGACTGGAATTCTGAGTGCTTCGGGAATTATATAAAATGATAAAGTCTAACAAACGAACTGAAACAAGTATTCATTAACATTTTAATATCATGAATAGTATTTACCATATCTTAACTTTGGTATATGTAGGTGCATATGATTACATGATGCACCTATATACTAACTGAGGTAAAGTTGCTACTGTAGCATTCATTTGATGTTCTGGACCTTGCGCTTAATCATCAACTCCTAGGACCCTGCACAGCCTAAGCCTGGCCCTGTGAAGGTACAATTGTTAAGTCCAATGGTAGTCAACAATAATCAATTTTTCTGATTCCCATCAGAACTGCACAGAGATTTTAATTGCATCCTTTAGTTTTTTGTGTAGGTCCTACGATTCTGTGGACTGTTCTAGAAGGAATGTATTAATAGCTCAAGCATCAGATGTTTTCTATATATTGGTAAAACAGAATGCGCAAATAAAAAAAAGAGTGACATAGCAAGTTGTTTAAAAGATAAAATGTGTAAGAGGAGGAGGATTGTGCTACAGTGCCTTGTCTTACGGAACAAAAATATATTTTAATTTATTAAGAAACAATGTAATATTGATTAATATATTTCAATATACTGAAGACTATAAAATGCATTATACAATATCAACCAATATATGTGCATTATATGGTACAATAAATAAATCACTCTAATATTAGTTTTGTTTGACACGTGAATACTATTAAAGTGGCTAGTTGTTACACAATTGCAAAAAAACACAAACACATTCAAGAATATTAAAAACCTTAAAACTAAAATGGCAATATATTGTATGTCAATATATTTACAAAATATATATTCCTTCCATAAGGACTAACTCCATGCTCACACATTGAGCACTAAAGACAGGGTCAGAGTGACAACCCCACACAAAGTACTATTGGTAGAATTTAAAAAATAAATAAAATAAATAAACAGGCACATACCCAAGAACGGGCCTGGTTAACTGCTCATATATGTCAGTTACTGTCCTTTACTACACTAGCAGTTCTAAAAGAGTTCAAATCAGGATGTTTAACTTGTTCTGGGATTTCTGGATAACTGTACTGCATAACTGTTTCTGGACAAAATCTGTAAGTAATTCCACAATATTTAAAATTAAAAATGAAATCACTGGTATTGCAAATTGCCGACATGCCAGCGTGTGGCGTGATGAGTAATGCGCACAGTCTGCACAGCGAACCAATACGCAGCTTCCTCACAACCGCAAGCGAAGATGCAGTAAACAACAGAGCGAACAGTACAGATGTAAATATATAGGTTAGTGGGCTATTGTTGCTAACTTGCTAATAAGTACTTGGATGTTTCATTAAACAAACTCAATGGCATTTTTTAAATGGTTACGCATTTCTCATTTGGTCACTTACTCTGCTAATGGCATACAACGCGTGGAATGGTTTATTTTTATTTTGTATAGTTGTCACGCAGTGATTAATGTGTCTTGCTGCTGGCAACACCGTAGACTACATTGTTTTATATTCGTACACCTATTCGGTATCCTCTCTGAAGTTTATTTGTGAGATGGACAATGACTTCTAAATTCTAGCATTTGCTAAAAACACCAAAAGTACCCGAAATACTCCTCCCAGAGCCTTTATCATGCTTGAGAAAAAAAAAAAAAGCTATCAGAAAAACACCAGAGTAAAAGTTTCTAGCAAGTTGCAGTTCAACTGGAACAAAAATACATTTTTTGTATTCTATCTGCACATACCTGGTAGAAGGTCATGTCCTAATGTTTTCGAAAGCATTCTTTTAAATCTACAATAAATTAAAATGTAACATCAATGGAGGTTTCTCAAACAACATGGGGCTGACCAGGCCTCCAAAGACGTCATTTATATACTGCCTGTGATTCCCCAATCAGAATTTGGCTTTCAGCTCTGGCAAACAAGTGACGCATGTTTCAAATCTGCAAAGTAAAGCTCTGCGGTGGTTCACTGGAATTCTTGACCAAGTAAATCATACGAGCTGTGGTTTGTAACACTGAAAGGACCTCATTTAAAAGGGCATTAAACATTATTGTGCACCTTCATGATTTCTTATTTTACTATTGCAATTGTATTCGTCGTCGTGTGAAATAGCGGGCATATATGGCGCAGACTGATTTTATTGTGATGCGATACATGATAATGTATTTAAACGAGGCACCCTGCTCTGAATAATGAGATGAGCTTTATTCACATCGTATTTACTTTATGGTGATAATCGTAGCGTGCATTAAAGTGAGCGAAAGTTAGTTTGTTTAGAAACCAGGCTTTAACCACTGATAGGCACACTGTTTAAACCTATTTGTCTGGGCTGATATTGAGCCGGCGTCATGGAGGCATTACTTGCATTAAAGTTTTCATATATAGCAGTGGAAATTAACTGTAAATAACAGGTTATATTAAGCTTGAGTGAATGTTATAATTATTTTATAGTTCATTACATTGGTACAAATATTGGTAATATAGTGGTAAAATGAAACACTTAATTCTTAAATCAGGTTACAGTTTTACCTTAATATGTTTTCTTCTAATCTTTTAAAAGTAGTTAAAAGATAAATAAAAATAAAATAAAAAACAACATTCCTTTTCAGTTAGGCTTATTCTTAATTGTAGTGCTTTGTGATAACTGTTATGAAAGGTGCTATATAAAAACCAATTGTATTGTTTGTTGCATAATTATGAAATACATTTTATAAAAGCAATTAAGTGGTTGGAGTCGTTTGTACCTAGTTGAGAATCATATTTAAGTCTCGTGGTGTCAGTGACGCTCTGCAAACCGAGTTCTTCTGGGGAGATGTTCAGATTTTTTTTTTTTTTTTTTTAAACCCCAGGCTGGTCAGTTCTACCTGTTCGGATGGCTCTCCTGTGTGTCTTGCTGCTGACCGGTTCTGAGCAATCTTCTTTTTAGTTTTTCTTTTCAGCTCAGTCAGTTTTTTTTAAACATGGCTTTGGCTCTTTGGCTGTGCCCAAGGGCATTGCCATTGTGTTCTATGGCTGCTCATATTGCCTGCTTTCTGGATTAAAAAGCCCTGTGGCTGTCTTGCAGCCTGAAGGTTTGCTCACGTACCGAGCCCTGCTCCAAGTTTTTATACAATAGATTAGTATAAAAAAAGGGTATTTCATCCATAATTATAAAACATTCTATAGTGCTACATCTAGAGATAAATAAATAAACGGAATGCATTTGAATAAAATAATGAAGTATCTTTAAGTATTTCTAACAGAAAAGAGTTGAAAAAATAAATTGATAAACATTGGTAATCACAAATTGTGTCAAATTTCAACTTGAATTAGACGTTTGTAGGCAATTCTCTGATAAAATAAGTTCTGATTTCAAAAATCATTGTATGAATGAGTTAAATCAGGCATGGACAATTTCTGTAGGGCCAGTTTCATTACAGGTTTAATCAGTTAATGACTGAGAAACACTGCTGCCACAGCCGACCCGAGTTTAAGAAGTGTTTACAAAAAATAAATGCAATTTTACTTGTAACCACTTGATGGTGGTAAAGAGACACTGTTAAACTAATCAAACAACAATACAGTAATAATGTGCCCATAGTTGAAGATGAAAATCTCGCCGTACTTTTATTTAGATATGTTGATATGAGGCTGATGCACTAGTTCAGTGGTACTAAGCTCTGGCTGTCGAGTTAGTCCTGTTGGTCTTTATTCTAAGCAGGTCCTAAATTAGTTAATTGCCTCTTAACAGCTTCAATTAACTACATTAGAACACGCTTGGAATAAAAACATGGACTGGACTAGACCTTGAGGGCCAGAGTTGAGTACCACTGTGCTAGTTGCTACCTTTTCCATCATTCCAAAAATGTTGTAGATAGATGACCTAATGGATTCTTTTCAGTATGATTTTATATATATATATATATATATATATATATATATATATATATATATATATATATATATATATATATATATATAAAAAGCTTTGAATATATAACATTATTTGTGTTTTCTCATATAAAAACAACAGTATTTGAGTTTAGTCTCGTGGACAAGTGCTGGACATAATATCTGACTTTGAAGTTTTGCATTATGTTGTCTGATTGCATTCAACACTTTGTATTTCAAGTTTATGACATACGTAAGGATTGTCAGACAAGCGTGTTAAAAATGTCCATAGATTAAAGATAATAGAAAACAAACTGGTACTGTATAATATTATACCATGCATAGCATATACATATACATATATACTCTCTATATGGTTAAGATAAGGTTCCTGTGGCTTCATGTAGAAGTCGGGTTCCTTCCCATCATGTGCAGCTTGTAAATCACTATACTGTAGTTCATTTTAAGTATAGTTATAACACAGTGAACTAGCACTTCACCTTCTCATTATAATTACTAAACCACGTCAGAAAAGTAAGACTGTATCTTTAAATACACTTTGGCAGTGGATTATGAATAGGCAGCAGACTAAATTATCCACACCCTTTCCAGAACGTTAGTAGGACAGTGCTTAGTTATAATCAGGGGCTACAGTCAGTTCACCGAAGCAGACCGACTCCTTCCTTCCTGCCTGGGTCACTCACTGAATTTAACATATCACTTAGTGTCACATCTTAGTATCTCATAGGTTGCATGCAATGTGGTCATTAACTTTTGATTTTTATTTTTAAGTCATGATGGTGTTTCAAATAAAAGTGGTAACTAACTAAACAGTGTTTACATTACATTTAATCCGTCAATTGGGAACCATCCATCATCATTAACTGGTTAATCCTTTACAGGGTCATGGTGAGCTGGAGCCTAACCCGGCAGACACAAGGCACAAGGCGGGACTACACCCTGGATGGGATGCCAGTCGATCACAGGGCACCACACACACTCACAGGGCAATTTAGACTGACCAGTCAACCTGAACAGCATGTCCTTGGACTGTGGGAGGAAACCGGAGTACCCAGAGAAAACCCAGGACCCTGGCGCTGTGAGACAGCAGCGCTAACCACCACGCCACCCTATATGTTAAAATATAAATATATTTTGGGTATGTGTTCCCAAGATTTTTGCCATTAAAAGGCAGTTTTCTTTGCTTTTTCCATAATGTCATTTATATACAGTACTGTATGATTTTTTTATATGGATCATGGCTCAATTGTAGTGCTTATACCAATATAACAGAGGCTTTATATTTGGTAACACGACCAATTATCCATATATTAGATCCTCTCTTAGATTTTTATTATTACTATTTTAGTACACTTTCAATCAAAGCAACTTACAGAAACCAGGGTATAAACCATGAATCATTAACAACTGCTGCTCCAGAGTCACTTACGATAGGACCTCAGTTTTACATCTCATCCGAAGGACGGAGTACAAGGAGGTTAAGTGCCTTGCTCAGGATCACACACAGCAAGTCTGTGGCTGAGGCGGGATATGAACCTAGAACCTCCTAAGGTAACAAGCCCCGTTCTTTAACCACTGGACTACAGGGCTACTTGCCATAATGGAGCACAAATGACTGTAGCACTCACAGGAAGCTTTATCCTGTGTAACCACTAGGTATTGAGCATTCATCCATAATAAAGAGAACAGTGAGAAGCCCTGTAAGAATAAAATCACTTGGGTGTGAAGAATCAGTTGGTGGGCTGAGGTTCTGCTTGCTACGGGTCAATGTCTGTAATCTTTATTTTAAACGGTTAAAGCATTATATCACTTTTGCGGCAAAAGCAGTGTTTATATAAATAGGCGTTACCATGACAGAAAGCTGTCTGTGTTGTCCAACATGTCTTTGAAAGTTTTGACAAAATGATATCCTGTTATAAAAGGGTTCTTATTATCTTGACCCTTGTTGTAGCAAATAACTTCCTGTTTTAAAATTAAATTAAGCTCTGACTGATGTTTATATTTAAAGAGTTATTGAAGGTTGAATACATTTTTTAAAGAATGTGATAGAAGACTTAAACTTTATATTTTGGGGAAATTATCACTAAAATCTGAGTTTGGAGTTCCAGATATTGCTGGTCTGTTCTTAAAAAAAGAAAAGAAAACAAACAGGGTCCCTGCTGTCATTTTTATTATATATATATATTTGGTACAGTTTGTACATGCTGTGCTGCCAGTCTGGCTGTGGGGGCCATGCACTATACAGTAGAGCTTGTGAATTTGGTTATGGCTTTATACACATGCATAACAATCATAAACAAAAAACAGTGAAGAGCATGTTATGAATGATATAGAATATTAACCATCCAGAAAAAAAAAATATATATAATTTGTGCAAGAACAAAACTGTAGAAAAAAGAAGTTACAGTAATTTAACTTATTTTCAAATTTTGTAGCTCTATTGTGCTGTTTTTATGTGGATACGGATTGACATTTGTGAGCATTTTTTGGATTTGCATTTTACCTAAAGTACTGCATAAGTCATGCAGAATATGGGAGCTAAGTACGTACTGGGGCTTATTCAAGACGAAAAGGCAATTAAGTCATTCAGCCGGACAGCTGTTGGTAATAAACAGTGAACAGGAGGTGTAAGTGTAGATGACTAAACATTTGGCTGCGTTTTTGCATTTAGGAGTCGGAAATCATAGGACGTTAGACTGGTCTAAGTTCTATTTCCCTAAGAAGACAATAAGTAAATAAAAATATATTTTCCTATCAGAAAGTGCTCTGAAAGCAGCAGTTTTCAAACTGATGGACAGGCTCTCTGGAGAGCTCAAAAGTTTTGACTGTTTAAAATTATATTTTGAAGTTCAAAAATGTTTATATTTATGGCATGAACCGAGCAATCTCAGTGTCTAGCACATAAATATCTCACCATACCAGCATAACTTGGAACTTTTAGAATCACTCTGCCTGATTCACTTGACAACCAATTGAATTAGGTAGGAGTGGTGTAGGATGGGAGTAACATTTTATAAGGGCAATAACATACTCCAGGGTGTTCAAATATGGTAAAAAATCCACAGGTGTAAGCCATTTTACAAAACCCCCACTATGAGTGTGAATATTGGACACAATTGTATGTTATTGTTTTCTTCTATATATTTATATCCGCATATTTACAATATCATAAGCCATCAGAGCAACATTCCTTTGGCAACCACTGACTTTGCCATGTTCTGGTTTACAAATAAAAAGTGTGGAATCAGTGTGGTGGTCAGGGCAGCATCTTGAGCAAATCATAGCCTGTTGATGCTCAGTTTTTTAAAACCACTGTGTTAAAGACTGTGTTTCCTTTTTTCCGTGACTTAAAGGAGTGATAAAAACCAGTTTCTTACCTATTAATACTATTAGCAACACTGGCCGTGAAGACCATTGTTTGTTTTTTAAAACATTTTAGAATACAGTCGGCACTCAGATATCCATTACCCAGATACACGTCCGTCTTTTTTACCGCCCTTGTATTAAGAATAAAAGCAATCCCCTGTTATATATATGTAACAAATTAATGCACATCCTTCATATGTGATTTACAACTCCGTCACAGCCCGCGTTTTTTTTTTTTTTTATGATATGCATCACACCGCCACTGAAGTCAAAATTTTATAGGATCGGATATGTGCATGCTGACTGTATGCTGATTTTTCAAAGTTTAAACAGTGGTTTCCTGCTACACAATCACTTCCTGCAAGTAATACAGTTTTGTTGCAGACCATTACATTTAGACTAACCGACCACACAGGAAGTCCCTTGTAAAAGTTGCCATTAAACTAGCTTACAATGTTAAAAAACATGAAAATGTAGTAAAGCATAGCGAGATCTGGATAAAGGACAGGTAATCAAGGTAAATCATGGTTTTGCACAATAAAACAGAAGCATGGGAACTGTATACTAAACTAGCATACACATTTAGCAACTTTCAGAAGAGGAGGGATGGGGGAACAAAATGAACACTAATGATCCCAATCAATGCTCCCTCCAGGAACCATACTGATGCTCCGAATAAAATAAACACTGTAATATTGAGTGGTTTTCATGTTTTCCCTCTATTGCTCTAACTGGCTGCCATCTTGCTTGCAGGTCTGTATGGTTTGTTTCTCATGTTTGAGTTTTGCTTCTTGGAAATAAGAAGTTATGTTATATTGTGACCTTTCAACTTTGTTGACTCCACCTGCTTCTGTACCACACACACATGCACAAGGAAACACCAACGTTTTTGCTTCAATTCAGATAACATTTTAATTCTTGTTAAAACTAAATATTGCATATAACATTTTCACTTAATAAAAACAACATCCTAATACATTATTTTTTTTAACTATTAAATGACAAATGCAAGACATCTTTAATACAAACTGTAACTCTTGAACTACCGGTATTTCAGGTCAATAAAATGGCAAATACAGCAGAATTGTAAATTGAAAGCAAACAACAACTGATTTGAAATGAAAGTCCTATAGGTTTTTGTCAGGCACTCTGGGGACTGGGATTTCAGATAATTCCCTTCCTGCATGTTGTTGTGTTTGCACTATATGCTTTGACTACATTTTATATATTATATTTATGCTGCTGAGTTTTGATTAAAATAACCATCCACAACTGGATCTCTTTTATTAATTTCCCTTTCTTAGCTGAAATGCACACGTACAATAATCCTTGCATTACAGTTAATAAACTATGTAACATAAGGATATTATTATTTAAAAATCTGTCTTCAATCAAGGGTGATGGATTTGCCCTGGTCTGTCACCGGTATTTCACAATAATATCTTTGGTTTCCTCCTTGAAAAAAATGTTTGCAATAAAGCAACTTGCTTCAGAAAGTCGTTTTCATTTCAATATAACAAGATTGTTTGTAGTTCTTTGATCTCATTCATGGGAATTCATTAGGGTGCTTTATAAATAAGGCTTCCTTCCTCTTTGAAATGTAATAGGGAAATGGAGAAATGGCAAACGGCCAAAAAATGATTGTTTATGGAAAAAGGTTTTTGGCCATACCAGGTCTTAAGGAAATACAGTAAGAGAATCTTGAATGACGTATAGTCATGTAAGAATTGTCCAGTATATACTAATTAGTATACAATAAATATCTTTACAAGCATTCAGTTGTACTTAAAACTAGAAAATCAGGGCTCCTATTTTATCATTTCCATTTCAGGGAGGAGTTTTTCAATTTTCTTCTTTTTCCTGGAGAACACAACTCAAATACATACTATTACAAAAAATGCAATTTGTTCCACAAAGAGAGAGTACAAAATGGAATAAGTTGTTTATATCTTTACTTACAAATTGATTAATTATAACTTAACCATGCAGAACCAGTGTTTTTTGTTTATCCCACCTGCCTGTGGTTAAATATTTCCTTATTATCAAAGCTTTCACAAATTAATTTACTTTTGTTTTACAGGTTAAACTTGGCCATTGCAGTGAAAAGCTTAAAGCTTGGTGAAGCTACTAATGTGGCATCGCTTCTATAAGCTTGCCATTGAAATATGAAAAAGAAATATGCTTTGAATTCCCACGAAGGTATTCTGAATGTAAATACTTCATTATAGACATTGAGTATTCCTAACACAATAAATAATGGATACAGGATAAAGCACAAGTGTGTTAGTAAATTTAAAACGATGGGACTGTACACTCTGATCTCAATTTGCAAAGCAGCTGCAAAGCGGGTAACATGCAGCCGGTTGTCCTTCTTTAACACAGACCACAATGCAACCCAAATGACGCAAATGCTATCTGATATGAAAGAAGGTGACAAACAAGCAAGGGGAGCTGCTTCCTGAACAAACGGGTATGATTAACTGTTTACATTCAATAGCAACAGTGTGACCAGAACTACATGTTGTGCTTTCTAAAAGCAACATTTTTTTAACAGGACTGAAAATAATTACAAATGTTTCTGGTGTATGGGAGTGTTAGGGAGTGTTTCTCTTTGTCATGCCACAGAGGACCCTACTAGTGAAATGTCTGGTGAGCTCATGCAGACACCTGCAGGGCTGGTATTGTCCACCAGAGAAAAGTAGTAATTTGTTTGGTCATGGGATTGGCTTAAGGCGGGTTATTGCTGTAATGAGGGAACATAATGGTGCATTCTAAATGATTGGTATATATATATATATATATATATATATATATATATATATATATATATATATATATATATATACACATAGTGCCTTGCAAAAGTATTCAGACCCCTGACCAATTCTCTCATATTACTGAATTACAAATAGTACATTGAAATTTCGTTCTGTTCGATATTTTATTTTAAAACACTTAAACTCAAAATCAATTATTGTAAGGTGACATTGGTTTTATGTCGGGAAATATTTTTAAGAAAAATAAAAAACTGAAATATCTTGCTTGCATAAGTATTCAACCCCCACACATTAATATTTGGTAGAGCCACCTTTCGCTGCAATAACAGCTTTAAGTCTTTTGGGGTAAGTATGTACCAGCTTTGCACACAGTGTCGGAGTGATTTTGGCCCATTCTTCTTGGCAGATTTGCTCCAGGTTGTTCAGGTTGGTTGGACGATGCTTGTGGACCGCAATTTTCAAATAGTGCCACAGATTCTCAATGGGACTGAGATCAGGACTTTGACTGGACCACTGTAGGACATTCGCCTTTTTGTTCTTGAGCCAATCCAATGTTGCTTTGGCCTTGTGCTTGGGATCATTGTCCTGCTGAAAGGTGAATTTCCTCCCAAGCTTCAGTTTTTTAGTGGACTGAAGCAGATTCTCTTGCAGTATTTTCCTGTATTTTGCTCCATCCATTCTTCCTTCAATTGTAACAAGATACCCAGTCCCTGCTGATGAGAAGAATCCCCACAGCATGATGCTGCCACCACCATATTTCACTGTAGAGATGGTGTGTCTTGAGGCATGGGCAGTGTTAGGTTTGCGCCACACATAGCGCTTTGAGTTTTGGCCAGAAAGCTTTATCTTGGTCTCATCTGACCACAAAACCTTTTCCCACATCGCAGCTGGGTCACTCTCATGCTTTCTGGCAAACTCCAGACGTGCTTTCAGGTGGTACTTTTTGAGTAACGGCTTCTTTCTTGCCACCCTCCCATACAGGCCAGTGTTATGCAGAGCTCTTGATATGGTTGACTGGTGCACTATTACTCCACTCCCAGCCACTGAACTCTGTAGCTCCTTCAAAATGATTGTTGGCCTCTCTGTGGCTTCTCTCACAAGTCTCCTTGTTTGAGCGTTCAGTTTTGATGGACGGCCTTTTCTTGGCAGTGCCTGGGTGGAGTGATGCAGCTTCCACTTCCTGATTATTGACCAAACTGTGCTCACTGAGATATCCAAACACTTGGATATTACTTTGTACCCTTTCCCTAATCTATGCATTTGTATTACTTTATCTCTAACTTCTGCAGAATGCTCTTTGGTCTTCATTTTCCTTCATAGTCACAGTCTTACCAATGATCCTTCAACAGTGGGGTTTTTATCCAGAAAATGTGACAGCAACTTTAATGGTTCACAGGTGGTGGCCAATGGTAAGGTAATTGTGTCCTCATTAGGGCAATTTCTTTCAACAGTGCAAACTGGGATCTTCCACAGCACAGGGGTTGAATACTTATGCAAGCAAGATATTTCAGTTTTTTTATTTTTCTTAAAAATATTTCCCAACATAAAACCAATGTCACCTTACAATGACTGATTCTGAGTTTCAGTGTTTAAAAATAAAATATCAAACAGAACGAAATTTCAATGTACCATTTGCAATTCAGTAATATGAGGGAATTGCTCAGGGGTCTGAATACTTTTGCAAGGCACTGTATATATACACACACACACACACACACCCTCACAGAGTATCAAAAAGTCAGGCAATATTAATGGAATTGTTTGCTACAATCACTTTAATACCATTGTTCAGTTCAATTACTCATCATAGTAATCCTAAATGACAAGGAATATTCTTTTCCTTATATTAATTATTATTACTTTTTTTCATTTGTTTGTGGATCAACAAGCCGCATCACTACTAGTTTGTGAGCTCATGAAAGACAGTTCATACAATTTAAATACAATTTATATTCATGTCTTTTGTCATGTACGGTAATAGCAATAATGATCAAGGCACACAGCCTTTTCAGGTGTTAATTGCCCTGAGTCTTTACCTTTGGGCCACTGAGGGCTCTGTTATAATTAGAAAATTAACTGGAGATTTCTTTTAACTTGATTGGTCCATATGAGGTCTCTAATCTCTGGTAAAGGTCCTGGAATTTTATCAAGGTTATACTTCAAACTACATTGTTTAATCTTTTTTCCAAAATAGTCTGTTGGCAAATGCGTGCAGGATTAATTTATGCATTTTACTTAAAGCTACCAAGTATCTTGGTTTGGCTGAGACAGTCCCAATTTCACAAAGTCAGCCCCAGTGCTCTGTCTCCGCTGCTCTGGACTGCCTTGTGTTTACCACATGCTTCTGCAAGCATAAGTATATTTCAATGGTTTAACACCAGCTGATTGGAACAGCAGCAGACACATACACATGGTAAAAGCAATGAAAATTGTAATGTCTAAAGTGTGTGTTTAATGATAAGCTGCAAGAGGAATTTTCCTTCCTAATGAAATGAACAAAGTATGCTGTGAAAGTTTCAGAAGCCAACTTACTAGTAACCTTCCAAAAAGACACTTGGGCCTACCACACTGAGTCATGGACAGAGCTTCAAGTCTACCGACTGCAAGTCCAAGTCAATCAAGAAAATGTATGAAACGAAGCTCTCTTGGTAACCAGCTTGTTAGCGCCCAAGACAAAAGAACTCAAGTCAGATCTGAGCTCTGCCATGATTGATTCCTCGCGATTGACTGTCACGCAAAACTGCAAGTTGTCGTGCTCTACTTCAATCAGACAATGGGGTTCAAACGAAGTTGGTGGAATTTAATGAGCTTCTTGGTGAAACTGCAGACACACTGGATGCATACCTGATCCACAACTTGAAGAAACTCAAGATTGACGACAAGGTTAGTCAAGGGTCAGGAATTACAATGTTCTCAAAAAACTGAAAGCAACCACTGTACGAGATGTTGCTGAACGGTAACTTAAATACTGAAACATGCACAAATACACAAAACTGCACTCAAATCACAATTAAAAAATACAGTTATCAGTACATTTCTTTAACAGGTAAATACAAAACAAACAGTGCTTGAACCATGTTCACTTTTGTGTAGGAGGCACCAAAATTGAAGAACAGCTCCATGTAAGTAGAAGATTTATTTTTTAGTATTGGGTTATTATTTAGGCTATTGGAAATACCCATGATGCAGCATTACATTAGAGATAAAGCAATCCCCCCCCCCCCCCCCCCCCCCGAGATTAAGAAATTTAGAAACAAAATATAGAAAGCTCCATTTTAATATTGTGAAGACCTCAGAATTAACCATTTCAACTGGAATAATGAGCCTGAGGGTTACCAGGCCCCACATGGTTTTCTGCGCACACCGCAATAATAATAATTATAATAATGTTATTATTATTACTTAATTAATCAAATGTGTTGTAAAAAACAGTCAAGTTTCGTGAATGGATGGATGTCAGTCCTTTAACACTGTAGTTTTTCGCAGTGTATACAAATACTGTTTTTGTTTACAGCCTCTTATTTAGCTTTCTTTTTCGTCTCACAACTGTTTTCTATCAACAGACATTGTTTGTTTCTTGTTTCCGCCTTGTGACTCACACGATTTTTTTTATTTATTTATTAATTTTTTTCTGTGATTTTGATGTGCGTAAATGAGGTCAGGTTTGTGGTTTCCATATAAACCCTGGTGAGACAAAGACCAAGGGGAGGTAAGACTTTGTTTCACGTCCAAATCCATCAAACTGAGATAAACAATCACAACATTTAGATTACGGGAACAACCCACTCTAACAGACCTTGTCCTGAGATCCTACACTAGCTTGATTAGGACCTTAGACTCAGTGATTCGTTGCATCACTTATGTAACTATCTTATTTCTGCAACATGGAAAGTTTTCCGATTCTTCGTTCCCACATGAAACCAGCTTAAAAAATAAAAAAGTGGCTTACACAGTTCATGCACAGTAAATGTGAACTATGCATTTGCTGCTGCAGCTATTTCAATGTGAAAAACCACAACATGTAAAGAAGCAACAGAATGCTTCTTTTTTTTCTTCTGCTCTTCCTGAGATCAGCTGCGTGTCTCATAAAACACAAGCAGGAGATTTTGGCAGTAGGAACAATTTGAAAGAAATTTAGATGTTTTTGTTTCCTTGGGAATTTTGGTAATAATTTGGTCACAAATTTTGCTTCATTCTATCTATACCTGGTTTTACACACCACCACTACACATATGCACTAGAACTAGGCTAGCACTGCAGCCTAGTTAAAACAGTAGGAACCACGTGAATGAAAAGTCTGTTGGATATTATAGGTCCTATTGTAAAGCAAATACAAAAGCAAGGGATTTTCTGAGTGGACTAAAACAATTGATAAACTGTATAAAACCAGAAACAACTTAGTCTCATGTGCACAATTCCCTTTGAACTTACTCAACATATGTGTATAAGTGTTAAGTTATACAACTACAAGTAGTGCTTACATACACAGCTCAGAAACTGGATTATAAAATTGGACCACCATTACAAGGTGGCTTCCCCCTGCCAAATCATGAAATGTTCAGGTTTAAATAACATGACATTAATATATATTATATAATATATATATATATATATATATATATATATATAATATATATATATTATATATATATATATATATATATATATATAGGCCCCCAGAACACTCCCCTCAGTATTCTGAAGTAAGTTCAAGTCAAAGACAAATTTGAGATCTGTGAGGAATAAAATACCACGATTTTTAGCAAGGAGCCTGTGATAAATCTACTGTATAAAACTGTAAAAAAATAAATAAAATAAAAAAGGTACGATATTTTACCAACAAAATTAACTTGATTGCTGCAGCTTGAATTAATATAAGTTAAACATCATAAAATTGGAAAGTATCATTGAGATATACTGGCCCCCTGCTATTTAGGATCCAAGAGATCCTGTTTCCAAATTTCTGATTTGTCACTGTCACACTCTGTGACAATGGGGAAAGCCTGACTCCGCCCAGGCTCTGAATTTCATTTTTGTGTGCTGGAGGGATTTCCCCCCCTATGCTGTAGCCAATGGGGGGGGGGGATTTCAAACTTTTGGAGGGAATGGCAAAAAACAGCACTTTTGCATACAAAAAAATAATATATACATTGAGTGTACAAAACATTAGGAACACCTTCCTAATATTGAGTTGCACCCCCTTTTGCCCTCTGAACAGCCTCAATTCGTCGGGGCTTGGACTCTACAAGGTGTCGAAAGTGTTCCACA
Organism: Polyodon spathula; assembly: GCF_017654505.1. Taxonomy (NCBI): domain Eukaryota; kingdom Metazoa; phylum Chordata; class Actinopteri; order Acipenseriformes; family Polyodontidae; genus Polyodon; species Polyodon spathula. The sequence continues at coordinate 20,381,990 of NC_054539.1, forward strand.
TGGGATGCTGGCCCATGTTGACTCCAATGCTTCCCACAGTTGTGTCAAGTTGGCTGGTAGTGGATCTCTACTCCGAATAGCTCGTTCCATCTCATCCCACAGATGCTCAATTGGATTCAGATCTGGTGACTGGGAAGGCCACTGCAGTAAGCTGAATTAACTGTCAAGTTCGTGGAACCATTCCTGGACCTTGTGGCATGGGGAATTATCCTGTTGAAAAAATCCATTAGCAGATGGATATACTGCTGCCATGAAGGGATGCAACTGACTGGCAATGATGTTCAGATATCCTGTGGTATTCAAACGTTGCTCCACTTTTATCAAGGGGCCCAATATGTGCCATGAAAACACGCCCCACACCATCACACCACCACCACCAGCCTGCAATGTTGACCCACGGCATGATGGATGCATGTACTCATGTGGTTTTCTCCATACCCTAGTCCTCCCATCAGCGTGAAACAGCAGGAACTGGGATTCATCAGACCAGGCAATGTTTTTCCAATCCTCCAGTGTCCAGTGTTTTCATTCCTTAGCCAACTGCAACCACAGTTTCTTGTGTTTTGCTGAAAGAAGTGGAACTCTGATAGGTCGTTGGCTGCCTTACCCCATTCATGTCAAGGTACGACGAGTTGTACATTCTTTTATGGCTCTTTCGGCACCAATGTTGTATGAACTGTCAGTTGACTAACTGTATCCTGTCTGTTGCTCTGCACAATTTGTGTCAGCCTCCTTTGGCCTCTTTCATCAAGGTGCCATTTTTGACCACTGGCCTGCCGTTGGCTGGATGTCCTTTGGGTGGTGGACCACCCTTGATACAGACAGGAAACTGTTGAGCGTGAAAAACCTAGCAGCGTTGCAGTTCTTGACACACTGAAACCGGCATGCCTGGCACCTACTACCATACCCCGTTCAAAGGCACTTAAATCTTTTGTCTTGCCCATTTACCCTATGAATGGCACACATACACAATCCATGTCTCAATTGTGTCAAGGCTTAAAAATCCTTCTTTAACCTGTCTCCCCTTCATTTACATTGATTGAAGTGAATTTGACAGGTTACATCAATAAGGCATCATAGCTTTCACCTGGATTCACCTGGTGTTCCTGATGTTTTGTACACAGTGTGTGTATATATATATATATATATATATATATATATATATATATATGAACATACATGTATATACACACATACATTTTACTGCATCATCATTAACACTGGTGTTGCTTAAAAATAAGCTGCTTTCAGGAGACCTAACAGCTGTTCATCTACCTGATCTGATTGAGATCAGTCGATTCAATGGGACACTATCAAGTAAAATTCATCCCATAGGAATGGGCCAGTAGGTACCTACTAGCCAACCAACAGATTGAGTATGTCTGGATGAAGAGCTTTAATGGACGTCAGATATAGTAGTCGCTAGAGGGTGCTAAAAAGCGGTGTTGAAATAATAGTAAAAATGATTAATAGTAACATAGTTAGGTTTAGGGTTTGAGATTACATTAGTGGTAGACATTAAGTTTAGGGGTAGAGGTTAGTTTTATGGGTTAGTAGGCTAGTAGGTACCTACTGGCCTTCCTATGGGATGATTCTTGCTTGATAACATTCCATTGAATCAACTGATCTCAATCAGACTGGTTGGTTCACCACTGAGACAGCACTCTCCATTGCCTGACGTGAAGTTTCTTTTTTTTAAGCTGCTTTGTATACTGCCGCTAGAATATCTCTATAACGCAGACATTTTGTAACAACAGCTAGTAAACTTTACAGTTGCATAGAAACTGCAGACTGAACAGCTCATTTCCCCGTTATTAAACTCCAGTTATCGGTAAATCTTCAGACAGTTTGGCTGAAATGTATATTTTTTTGCCTTTCCCTTCACTGCTATTGTTTGTACATTCTGCACTGTTTTCATTTAACAGCCCCAGAAACTTTTTGTGCATGCAGCAGAAGAATCGTCAGTGCAAGGTGTTTTTCTTTTTAACCAGCGCTCCATGTCTTTTTTATAAAGCGAAAGTCACCGCTTGCATAACAACGACGGTCTAGATAGATTAAATATTGTTTTTGTTTTTTTTGTTTCTGTTTTTTTCAAAACTGTTTACTTACTGCAGTGTACTGAGTTTATATAATCCTTAAAGATGGTGGCCGAGAATCACGTACGAGAGAATAGTATCACGGCATTTAAAATATCCAGCAATACTTTGATATATTTAATTGTTTTATTAAGCACTACTCAGAATGTGGTTCATAGTGCTTTCGTCACTGACACCCACTTCCTTAGAGATTGTTGTAGCGTTTTAAATTAGGCATTATAAATTGGGTGAAAAATGCAGTAGCTCGGAGTCTATCTTAAAAGTCTTAAAATATCTCCTGAACTGAAAGTTGCAGATATGCCCACGATTCCCGTGATCCTGCACTGAAATTCATGCCCTGCCCCCATGATGTGATTTACTCAGCTGAAGGTGAACTGTCCATGAGCAGTAACTACAAATTCGAAGCAACGGCTTAGCTGGCCTATCCTTAGAACAACTTGTGTAATAGCAATTTGCTTAAATAAATATAATATATTGAAAATCAAATAAATGATATCAAGAACTTTTTTTTTTTTTTTTTTTTTAATGGCCGTTAGGCGCGGATAAGTTACCTGCACCAGCAGCTACACAAGTGCAGTAACACTTTATAAAAATTATCTTTGTTGTACTGACAAGAATACCCTCCACTCCCAGGTGGCATTTCTGCTCATAATGTTATACCAGACCAAGTTACAGCTCATTGACCTTTTTTAGTGTTTCCTTCTGGATACCTTGCGCTGAAATGCAATGACAATTAACCTTTGCTGTTACAACAGATGCCCCGGCAGACTCTATCTGGTGACGGTCCCATTGTTGCAGTTGCTACCCTGCTGGCCACCATGCCACAATGATCATCCCATGCTGATGGCCTGACACCAGCATCGCCTCACATTCTAAAACCTGCTGTTTCCATGGGAACAGAAAATTGAGAACATAATAATAAAAACTAGCCATAGTATTATACTATGAATTATACAGTGCTAATTAGCATACTGTATGCCCTGCTATAAATGCCAGCAGCCACTAGTTTGCCATTGTAGTGAACAGCAATAACTAGAAATCGGAAGTCTAATTTACTGGTTTCCTCCCCAAGTGTGTTCCCAGCTCAGGTTTTCAGCAACTAAATTAACTCATCAGAACCAAGCTTTTTAGAGCGCCTGGCCTATATAATGCTGCAACAGTACAATATATCAACTTTTATTAAAACATTATATTGCAGGTTGTAAATGCATTAAAAACATTACAAATGCATCTTAAAAGGAAAAATGATGTGTTCCTTTCATCTTGTAAAAGGGCGAGGAGCCCTGTACATGTATTTGTTTATTTACATTTAGAACAGGGTTTCCCCCTCTGCCCCGGTGCAGTTTATTTTGTGTTTGTATTGTGATTTATTTGTTTGTGTTTGTTTATATATAAATGTTGGCGAACGCTGTGTGTTTTGTTTTTGTTTTGATGGCGTAGCCGTGTTTTGTTTTGTTATTGTTTTGTTTTTATTTAGAGGCGAGGGAAAAACTCTTCCTCTGCCAGGAATGATTGAAAACCTAATGCAGAAGGTGGCCATCTCCCAAAGTGATTAATTTGTTGCTAGTCGGGAGATGGTTACCTGCATATAAACCTGCAGCTCTCTGCACTCCAGATGGTGTGTTCAGAGGAGGAACGAGAGCGAACAAGGAGCGAGGGATTAATTTAAAACGAAAAACAAAACATATAGGAACAGTGAAGGCGATTGCTCAGCCTGACCTATTTGTGTTCAAGATTTGTTTTTTGTTTATTTCTTTTATTTGTGCTCTGTGAGCAAGTGTTATTTGTTTAAATATTTTATTTATTTTTGTTGTTTAATAAACAGCGCAGGCTGCGCCTTCTGAACTGCAGTTACCTTGACTTTGTTTTTTTCCTCCATCTGGCCTGATGTCACCGCTTAGCCATTTCCTGTCACACACCTTATATTCCTCAAACTAGAACATGTGTTTTAATCTCTCTTGACATGGCCACAAGAAAAGCACACTTCGCCCTCTTAGTGCACCTGTGTCTACCTAAAAGATGCAAACTCTGTCTTAAATTTAGAAATCCCTCTTGGATGGCTTTTCAGAGGATTCCAATATGATCAGCCTTCAGTACTTGACACACATACGTCGCAGAGGGCAATCTTAATCATCTTTCTATCTGAACCAAGTGCAGGAGTGTTCTGTTCTGTGGCAGCTTTACATGTACTTATATGGCGGCTAGGCTCAAAGTTCTCTTCCATAGCTCTGTTGCATATACAATTACCGTAAATAATTTCTTCTGTAGTCAATTGTGTCTATTGCAGTTTTCTCCAGTTATATAGGAAGGAAGTCCCATTCAGCATAAGGATTGAAGTGATTTATTTCTTACAGCATTTTAGGAAACTGGACAATTTGTTTTCAGTTGATGTCTGAATCTTTTATGCACAAACTGGAAGAGACGCTATCATGCAGCCCTCACTTTCTGGATTAGGAAACCATTCACTTACCTGTCAGTTGTACTGCTTGGAACTGCTGGCTGATGATTGCTGCTTGTATATAAACATGTTGGAATCCATGCAAATTGCAGTAACGCTATACTCCTTTGTGGAGTTTATAAATATGAGCTTTCAAAACTACTGTTTTTGAAATTATTTGTAAATCAACCATTCTGCTTATGAAAATGTACACACGAATTTGGTGTGAAGGGGTTAGAGCAGTCATTTAATCTAGTCTACCGCGTACTTCCATATGAGAGGGTCATACTGTGAAACAGGATTTTTTTGAGGAAACTTAATTTCGTTAATGGCCCTCAAGGTACATTTTTCCGGCAGCAAATGTTTGCGCATTTGGCCTGAAAGATTATATGACTCAAAATCACAAATCTTAAAAAAAAGGGTCATACACATTATAATGTCCTCTTTTACGTGGTCGTTCGGTGGCCTCATTAACTTCTTCATTGGCAGATGCTACTGCCTTTGCTTCAGATGCCTTTTCTTCGGCATTTGAGTCAGGAGTTCCTGGGTTGATTTTAAACTTTACCTAACGGAAAAGCATGATTACAAATAATTTAACGCAACAAGGCAACACAGTACTGTATTCAAAAACCGTTAACCGTTCTGCCCCAGTAACTTTGGGACCATCACCATGGCAACTGAGAACTGAGAATTTTATTTATTTATTTTTTAATTGGATTGTTATGGTGACACTGTATTATTTATTCTCTTTTATATTAGTTTGTACACTTAAGACATTAAACATTAATACAAAAAAAAAAAAAAAAAAAAACTAAATTATCTGTTTCCACTGTGTAATATGAAAACTGAACTATGCCAGGGCAAATCGTTCCATCTGTGATCATCATTTCTGCTGAACTAGCCTCCTGTAAACTTGCCTTGTCAACAGTAAACAGTACACGCGTTGCCCCAGCCGTCCTTACTTGTACGAGTTTGTTTACTATCCCACATTCAACACAACTGTTTCATATGCTGAACACCATGCAGTTTAAACGGCAGCAGTTCAAAACTGACAAGCAGCAATTAGGAGCTGGTAGAGACGAAACGCGTTAAATACTTTAGAATAGCACAGTAAACCGTAAACTCGGTAACCATGGTATAGAAAAAATGCTGCAGTTTTGAAACCGTGATAATCTATACCACGGTACACCATGACATCGCTATACGGAGCAACTCAGTTCAGACAGAGAGAGATACGTTGTTTGCATATTTATAAATCATTCGTTTTTTATTGGGCTACCACAAGTCAGTTGGCATGGTCAGAAAAACTTTCGCAGGAGAACTTGCCAAATAACTCAAAGTAGATGGACCATCAAAGCAATTTAAACTTGAAGTCAAACACTTAACAACCACAAATCATATAAATTAATATTACTACATTAAAAAAATTGGCTGTTTTATTATTTATTAAATTACAATTTACAGCATTTTGGTTTTATAATAGCGTTGAGCGAAAGGCTATATCCGCGACCATTTTTTGTTTTATAAGAGCGTTGTAACGGCATAGCCTGTAACTCAGTAGCACTCTTGTTTATATAAGCAAATAATTAATAATGAAATAATTGTTAGCAGCATCATAAATAATGGATGGTCAGATAAGGCACAAAACCAGAAGATAAAAGATGTGTAATAAAACTAAGAAACAGTTTTCCAGTTTTCCTATCTCTTGAGCTGTTCGCTTATATATATATATATATATATATATATATATATATATATATATATATATATATATATATATATATATATATATATATATATATACACATATACATACACATACACACACACACACACACACACACACACACACACACACACACACACACACACACAGTGCCTTGTAAAAGTATTCAGACCCTCAGACACTTTGAAGTAGGAATTAATGTTATACACAACCTACTCCACACATTCAAAGCAAAAACAAAGAAGTAAATAGATAATTAAAATGAAATAAAAATGAAAAGTCATGATTGCATAAGTATTCAAACCCTTTGCTGTGGAAAACCTAAATTAATTCAGGTGTAAAAAATGACCTTAAGAAGCCACACAATTAGTTGAATGGCCTCTGTCTGTGTGCAATATTAGTGGTTCTCATGATTTCAGAATAAAAACACTTGCCTCTGTGATATTCCTTGGTCAGGTAGTGAATTTCAAGTAAAGACTCAACCATGAAGACCAAGGAGCTTTCAAAAGCAAGTCAGAGATAAAGTAATTGAAAAGCACAGATGAGAAGAAGGGTACAAAAAAATACTGAAGTCTCTGAATATCCCTGTGAGCACAGTCTACTCAATCATCAAGAAATGGAAGGTGCATTGTACCACCCAGACACTGCCTTGATCAGGCCATCCCTCCAAACTGAGCAGCCAGGCAAGGAGGAAACTGTAAAAGCACTACAGAGTTCAATGGCTGAGATGGGAGAAAATGTGCATCAGTCAACAATATCCAGAACACTTCACAAAAGTAGCCTGTATGGCAGGGTGGCAAGAAGGAAGCCATTACTAAAAATTTATGCCAGCTCTAAGCCCACATGGAGTTGGCAACAAAGCACCTGTGTGATCCTGCAAAAATGTGGCAAAAGGTGTTCTGATCATACGAGACCAAATTGGAACTTTTTGGTTTAAATGCCAAATGTTACTTTTGGCGCACACCCAACACAGCACATCTCCCAGTCAACATAATCCCTACAGTCAAGCATGGTGGTGGCAGCATCATGCTATGGGTATGCTTCTCCTCAGCAGGGACTGGAAAGCGTGTTAGGATTTAAGGAAAAATGGATGGAGCAAAGTACATGCAAATACTAAAGGAAAACCTGTTTCAGTCTGCTAAAGACTTAAAATGGGCGAAAATTCACGTTTCAGCAAGACAATGATCCAAAGCACAAAGGCAAAGCTACACTGGAGAGGCTTAAGAATAAGAAAGTGAATCTCCATGAGTTGCCTAGTCAAAGTCCTGACTTGAATTCTATTGAGAATCTGTGGAAAGACTTGAAAACTGCTGTCCATAAGCGATCCCCAAGCAACTTGAGAGAGCTTGTGCAAACCAAGCTGGAGTGCAAAGTTGGTACAGACTAACCCAAAAAGACTTGCAGCTGTAATTGCTGCCAAAGATGCTTCCATCAAATATTGAGTTGACAGATCTGAATGAAATCAAAATATTTCATTTTTTTCTCTTTAGTTTTTGCTGACATTTACTGTAATTTATCTTACCCTTAGAAGTCTTCAGTTTGAGCATTCAAGTTTTGAATAAAATAATAAGTTTTAAAAAATGTGTATGCATCATTTTGTAATTTCACAAAATGGAACACCATAGGAAGGGTCTGAATACTTTTGCAAGGCACTGGCACTGTATTCCCAATAAACAGATTCCCATACACGTCAAATTGCTGTAAAGTAACAAATGTACATATAATGCTTATTTTCAACTGACTATTCAATACTGAATGTAAAAGCATCCGCACTTGTAAACAACCCGACAAGGCGACCCTACAAAGGGTAAACGGAATCAAATGTCAATTTCACCAAACAGATCAGAAATGACTATATAATTTTAGTTATTCATTTTTTTGTCTCAGTTTTGTTATAGTTATTATTAAAGAGTATGATTTATTTTCGTTATTACACATTTTAAAAACAACACTGGCGTTGACTCGGCAGAATCCGATAAAGGTTTCTCTAGCCATTCCCTAAAACCATGTCCACCTCGACTTGGTCGTTTAATTTATTCAAAATAATGCACATTTGATAATGAAAATTCATAAAACTTACCTCAGTTACTACAGTTCTACTCGCACCACCACAGCTAGCTTTAAATGTTGTAGTTCGTGTTGCCATGACAGCAGCTGCCTAGAGCGCCAAAAAAAAAAAAAAAAAAAAAAAAAAAAAGAGGCGCACTGTGATTGGCTGAAAATTTATTGTATCCAGTTAGTGAGTCAATCACAATGTGTTTTAGGTAGCTGCTGATTCATGTTTTAGATATTTGCTAATTCTAGTTATACATCGATTAGAAACTGACCAAAAACTGCCCAGAATTCTGAAAAATTGCGAGAGATTTTTTTACTAATACGTGTGAGCGTGAGAATAGGGTCAAACGCGTTAGTGTTGGCAGCTCTGTTATAATATGTTTATTTAAAGTTTATTTACACAAGGTTATTACCAGAACAATACCATGTTAGTGTACAACTTCCATGACTTACACGAGACCGGTTTACAACCCTGCCCTGCTGTCCAGAAAAATAAAACATAAAGACATAGAGTCAAATGTATCCAGTTGCATTAAACAATGCACTCCTACTACAACAAAAAATAAAAGAAGCGCCAAGAGATATATTGCGAAGTTCTGAAGTAAAACAAGAACAGGAAAAAGTAACATTATATAACATGATCTAATAATGTAAGCTTTTGTGTTGATTTCACGCACCTTACTCATATTAACTTGATAAATCTCGAGCTAAAGGAAGCTGGATCTGTCTTAAAAAAAATAACAACTGCTTACAATTGCATAACGGTCTTGAAAAGATTTATTTAAGGGTTGCTTTGTAATGCTCTTAGGTTTTGTATACAATATAGAATGTGCAGAGAACCGCTTTAATTTCAATTCAGTATGTTAACTTAAACAAAAATGAACAAAGAGCTAACAAGACACTACTGCGAAATAATAAAATAAATAAATAAATAACATTAACATGTACCTGGTATTTCATATTGTTAAGGGATGACAGTGCAGTATGTTAATTTAAGCATAATGTCCCCTTTGTTTTTAGTTTCAGGTACCAGTGAAATCTACTGCTAAGGTCAAAGGTTTTGCACCACCCTCTAGAATTAACTAATTTTGCTTCACAAAGGGAGATGTTGAAGAAGCAAAATGTAGTAAATTCAGATGAATCTCCATTAAACTCTTCATGCTTTAAGTGATTGAGATGATCTAGGTAAAGCAATGTCTGAATCATTGCCACTGGCAGGTATCATGCCAAGACTGGATAAAACAGTTAGGATGGCCAAGCAGTCTAAAGCCCTTAAACCAGCTATTAGTCTATATTAAAGGCAAGCATTGAAGTCCCAGGATTTTTAACAAAAATATTTCTCACCAACAAAAAATATAGGGCTAACTTTACCCCCCCCCCCCCAAGTTATCCCCAATTTGTTATAACTAGTCCCATTTTGTAGATATCACATGGCTGGAGATCCTTTTGCAATTACATGGAATTACAACCGGATTTCAACAGAGATAATGATAAGTACCAAAGCTAGCCCAAGTAAATTCTTTAGACAAACTGGAAAACCATAACCTTGCAGGGCAACACCGCAAAGAGTTTTATAAGTCCCCGGAGCTTGATATAATGTAATTGTCTTAGATGAAAACAATGTAATAAA